>NW_005360641.1:1222637-1223330 GCF_000412655.1 Myotis brandtii
ACCACCACCACCACACACACAGCTACCCTTTCTTTGCTAGAGGGCTGTGGTTAAACTGCATTCCATCAGTAGTCATAATTATCCTAAATTTGGTTAAAAGCAGATAGAAAGTGGCTGGCTGGCTGTCAGTTTTGGATTGAAGTAGGAAATCAGCTGTTCTTCTGAAAGTATGAACTTTTTCCTTTTGTTAGTGTGATAATGCATGTAGAAAATTACATCCATCCATAAGATTTGTCTGATTAATATTTGCTTTTGTGTGTAGAAAAAAAAGATTTGAACACCCTGTTAATGCTTACAATAAATATTTAATGAATAATCTAAAAACTGCCCTAACCGGTTTGGCTCAGTGGATAGAGTGTCGGCCTGCAGACTGAATGGTCCCAGGTTCGATTCCGGCCAAGGCTATGTACCTTGATTGTGGGCATATCCCCGGTAGGGGGTGTGCAGGAGGCAGCTGATCGATGTTTCTCTCTCATCGATGTTTCTAACTCTCTATCCTGCTCCCTTCCTTTCTGTAAAAAATCAATAAAATATATTTAAAAAATAAATAACCTAAGAACTGAGTTTTTAAAACCAGATTATCAAAGTGGCAAATTACACATATTACACTAATCACAAAAATGAGGGGGGAAACGGCCAGTGAAATAATGAGCATGACAAAATAGAAAGGAATTGGAATCAAATGGCTAGGAC
>NW_005360641.1:1223681-1230254 GCF_000412655.1 Myotis brandtii
TCCCTCTGAGGTTGACGGTCTATTAGATGCTTCTCTGTCTCTGAATCTATTTTTATTCATCAGTTTATGTTGCTCATTATATTCCGCAAATGAGTGAGATCATGTGATACTTATCTATCTCTGATTGGCTTATTTCACTTTGCATAATGCTCTCCAGGTCCAGGCTATACTTCTTAATTGTAGTAACATATTGTGGTTTTAACAGGTACTAAATAATTTTTAAGTTATAATTTTCAGGTTTTTTTTAATTTTAAATACATCATTGGTATATTTCAGACCCAATAAAGTACATCTATACTAATAAAAGGGTAACATGCTAGTTAGGGCGACCCTGGTGCCCTATGAGGAGACCGCAGGAATGGGGTTGCAGAAATTCCATAAGCCTCTTGCCACCTTCTCCGCAAACCACACCATCCTGATCCGCCAGGACTGAAGGCAACTGGGAGTCGCAGCCGTGGTTTGGGACGCGGTAAGCAAATCCTGGGGGGCCTCTGAAAACATCTGCAATTGATTATAAGACTGGTCTTTAACTAAAAAGAAATAAAAAAACAGCTTTGTTGAGATATAATTCATATACTGTACATGTCACTTAAAGTGTACAATGAACTGTTTTTTTAAAGTAAATTCAGAGTGGTACAACCATCACTATGCTCAAATTTAAATATTTTCACGACCCTATCCCCTCCAAAAAAAAACTTCTATCCACTAGAATCACCTTCCGGACCATCTTCCCCAAAATAGATTGCATTTTAAGGGTGAGTAAAGGAAAGTTGAGGGAAGTTAAAATACTGCACAAAAGATATTGTAAAATGACAAAGCCCAAAGTGAAGATCATGTGTTTTCTTTTTTATATTTTTTTATTGATTTCAGAGAGGAAGGGAGAGGGAGAGAGAAATAGAAACATCAATGGTAAGAATCACTGGCTTCTAGCCAGCCCTGGCCTCCGCTTGAGGAGCTGGAAAATAAAAAGGAGGGGCTGGGAGCAGCCAGAGCAGAGAAGCCAAGCCTCGCTGCTGCAGCCAGAACAAAGGCCTGGGTCCGGGGTGCCAGAGGAAAACCGGTGCCGGCAGCCAGGGGAAGGAAGGCCTATTGCGCAAATCTTTGTGCAACGGGCCACTAGTATGTATATATGAGTGTTTGTTTCTTTCTTTATTTATTTTAGGTTGTTGTTAGCCATTTACTTTCTGAAGTAGCTGATAGAATTCCCCTCAATACTCACATCTGAGGAAAACTGAAAGTTAACTAAATAAGCTTTGAAAGAACAATAATTTAAATTCTCTCCTCACTTAAATGTGACTATCCAAAATTAATGATTTTTTTCCATAACAATGCAATTTCATATTGCTTATATAAGAGAGAAGTGATGAGTTGTTAAGGTAAGGGGGTTGTGTGTTGTTTTTTGTTTTGTTTTTTTGTCACATTAATTTCTTAGTTTAAAACTTATTCTAGGATATAATTTTCTGTTTTTGTGTACTTTCTTATTAAGACCTATTAAGTAAAGTAATTGATTAAAATCCTTCTATTTAATAACATTTTTTAGATAAAAAATAACTGCATCAAGAAAATTGGTGCATACTTTTAAGATTCTGCTTATATAAAATTTCAAAAAATGCAAAATAACCTATAGTGACAATAGCAAAGCAGAGGGTGCCTTAGGCAGTATAGGGAGGGGCAGAATTACAAAAAGCTATGAAGAAACTTTTGGGTGTTTATGTACATTCCTTATCATGCTTGAGGTGATTGGTTTCATAGGTGTATACACATGTCAGTGGGAGACTTTAGAGAACATATTTTCATGCTTCTGCATTGAGGGCTTTCTAAACAAAAAAACCTGGAACTTTGGTTAAAGAACAAGTTTTGGAAGTTAAAGGTAATTGAAAAGCCAACAGACCTGAAAAGGGATGGCCCAGTGTATATATACCTTTTAAAGGGAATTAAAACATAGCATTGTTAATTGGGAGCCTGCCTTATTTCCTCACTATGGACAACTATGTACACTCCAAAGGTCAGGGTTAGAGGGGCCTTTTTCTTCCCCAATGAATTTGTTTACACTAGGGTGATTGAGTTTCTTTCTCTCTCATATGGTAAGCTTCCAACTTCCTAAATACAGGGTTCTTCTTATATGGTATTGTTACCATTGAGAGTCCAGAGCATTGGGGAGTCACCCTATTGGCCAACATGATGAAGGGGGAGGTTCTTACACTGAGCACACCAAAGGCTAGAAGATGAATAGATAGGGTCTGAGCACACCAAAAGCTAACATGACGATTGGATAGAGAGAAAAAAGCCCTTCCCTCCTTTTTTGCACCAGAACTTGTCTTAGGGGTGTGGCTCTCTTGCAGCAGGCAGACCACCCACTTTGTTTGGTTTCATTACAACTCTATACATTCAAGCCTGTCAATCTGCCTCTCATCTCATCCCAAGGGGGAAAGAATAGAAGTAAAAGAAAAGCATTGTGGTTACTGCCATAATTAACAATAATTTGCCTGGATCCTGAAATCTTATATTTACTTTCACAACAATATAAATATTAAAATTATCAATTCCAAAAAAATCAAATTGAATTTTTTAAATGTGTGCAGTTTATTGTAAATCAATTATCTCAATAAAAGAGTAAAGAGATGATTACAAATTTGAGGATGAATCATTACTCAGATTTTGGCCTGAGAAGAGAAAGCAGCAAATATAAGTCAATAAATTTTTCAAAGTAAACCAAATAAAGCCAGTCAACCCATGTGCAATGTTAACACTTAATTTTTTATATAATTTTTCTATCCTTTATTAAAAGTTCAATTTATCTTTGTCTTAATTTACTTCCATATTTTCTATGTGTACTGTACCAAAAATCATTGATGGGAAGGAAATACATTTATAAAAATTGAGTTTTTCAAAATTTCAGCATCACTAATATTATCTGCTTTCCCTTTGTCTACCTTAAATATGCTGTCCTGAATTCTGTAAACTGAACTCTATATGAGGTTTGGTCCAGATATAACCAGAGGTAGACATATTATCATTGTCATTTACATAATAGTGGTTTTTTTGTGTTTTTCTTTTTTTTTCAGTTTGACAGCATTGGCAATTCTGATACCACAATACAAAGACTTTAGCCTACGGGTATATATTATCAGGTTTCCCTTTAAATTAAGTAGTGGAAAATTAAGTAAAATACCTAACTCTTAATACTTAGAACTATAATCACATAAAATCATTGGGTGTTGCCACTTGCACATAAAACTTACATGAAAAATGCAAATAAAAAAACACAACTTTATTTTTTGGCATAAATTTTTGGCCAAAAGAATCAAAAAACCTGGCCTGCAAATTCATGTTTATTTCATGAAGTTTCATTCTCATACCATCAAATATACTTTGGCAACAGAAAGCCTATAAGGATGTGAAGACCTGAATGATGGACTAATAGACATTTCCTTTATTGGATACTAGAGGCTCAATGCAGGAAATTTGTGCACGGGGTGGGGGGTGGGGGTTCCTCAGCCCAGCCTGCACCCTCTCCAATCTGGGATCCCTCTTGCAATCTGGACCACTGGCCCCTAACCGCTTGCCTGCCTATTGGTCTGATGTCCACCTAACCACTCTCCTGCCAGCCTGATGGCCCCCAACTGCCCTCCCCTACTGACCTGATGGCCCCCAACTGCCCTCCCCTGCCAGCCTGATGGCCCCCAACTGCCCTCCCCTACTGACCTGATGGCCCCCAACTGCCCTCCCCTACTGACCTGATGGCCCCCAACTGCCCTCCCCTACTGACCTGATGGCCCCCAACTGCCCTCCCCTACTGACCTGATGGCCCCCAACTGCCCTCCCCTACTGACCTGATGGCCCCCAACTGCCCTCCCCTACTGACCTGATGGCCCCCAACTGCCCTCCCCTACTGACCTGATGGCCCCCAACTGCCCTCCCCTACTGACCTGATGGCCCCCAACTGCCCTCCCCTACTGACCTGATGGCCCCCAACTGCCCTCCCCTACTGACCTGATGGCCCCCAACTGCCCTCCCCTACTGACCTGATGGCCCCCAACTGCCCTCCCCTACTGACCTGATGGCCCCCAACTGCCCTCCCCTACTGACCTGATGGCCCCCAACTGCCCTCCCCTACTGACCTGATGGCCCCCAACTGCCCTCCCCTACTGACCTGATGGCCCCCAACTGCCCTCCCCTACTGACCTGATGGCCCCCAACTGCCCTCCCCTACTGACCTGATGGCCCCCAACTGCCCTCCCCTACTGACCTGATGGCCCCCAACTGCCCTCCCCTACTGACCTGATGGCCCCCAACTGCCCTCCCCTACTGACCTGATGGCCCCCAACTGCCCTCCCCTACTGACCTGATGGCCCCCAACTGCCCTCCCCTACTGACCTGATGGCCCCCAACTGCCCTCCCCTACTGACCTGATGGCCCCCAACTGCCCTCCCCTACTGACCTGATGGCCCCCAACTGCCCTCCCCTACTGACCTGATGGCCCCCAACTGCCCTCCCCTGCCAGCCTGATGGCCCCCAACTTCCCTCCCTTGCTGGCCTGATGGCCCCCAACTGCCCTCCCCTGCTGGTCTGATGGCCCCCAACTGCCCTCCCTTGACAGTCTGATGGCCCCAACTGCCCTCCCCTGCCAGCCTGATGGCCCCCAACTGCCTTCCCCTGCCGGCCTGATGGACCCCAAATGCCCTCCCCTGCTGACCTGATCGCCTCTAACCATCTCTGCCTCAGCTCCCACCACCGTGGCTTTGCCCAGAAAGAAGTTGGATGTCTGGTCACCTGGTCTAATTAGCATATTACCCTTTTATTAGTATAGACTAGAGGCCCGGTGCACAAATTTGTGCACAGGTGGAATACCTCGGCCTGGCCGACGATCGGGGCCGATCAGGGCTGGCTGGCCAGGGGGAGGGACTATGAGAGGTTGGCTGGCCATGGGAGGTTGGCTGTGGGAGCGCACTAACCACCAGGGGACAGCATTGAGTGTCTGCCCCATGGTGGTCAGTGTATGTCATAGCTACAGGAGGGTCATCTGTCGTCCAGTCATAACGGTCGCTTAGGCTTTTATATATATAGATTGTAATGTAATTATCCTCCAATAATACCCAGGAAAGAATGTCCAGAGAAATCCAGGGGTCTCAGAGGACAATGATGGGTTAGGTGTGAAGAGGGATAAACAAAGAACTGGATGTTAACAGCTGGAATATGGGATGGCCAAAGAATTTATTTTACTGATAAAGAAGAAAGTTTTTACTCTTCCAAGCAAGTAGAATTCCATGCCTTCTATTATATGTTTCATAGTCTCCTTTTAAAAGAAATAGGCTTGTGGTTATTCTATTCCTATTATTCTATTGTATAATGGGTTTTAATTTAATTAATTTGCCTAGAATTATTTTTAATGGATCTCATATGCTGAACCTTGGTTTAATTACAAGATCTCCCCTCTTATCCATGATTTTGCTTTTCGTGGTTTCAGTTACCAGTGGTCAACTGCATTCAAAAAATATAAAATGGAATGTTTCAGAAATAACAGTTTATAAGTTTCAAATTGCACATTGTTCTGAGTTGCATGGTGAAATCTCACACCATCCCACTCTGTCCAGCCTGGGACATGAATCATTCCTTTATCCAACATATCCACACCGTATATGCTACTTGTCCATTAGTCACTTCATAGCCCACTCAGTTATCAGATTAAATCTATCACAGTGCTTGTGTTCAAGTAACCCTTATTTTACTTAATAACGGCCCCAATTTCAATATGCCAAGGAGAAGCATAAAGAGCATCTTTAAATGAAAAGGTGAACGTTCTCAATTTAATAATAATAATAATAATAATAATAAAGATTATATGTTGAGGTTGCTAAGATCAGCAATCATGAATCTTCTACCTGTGAAATTGTGAAGAAATTCATGCTAGTTTTGTTGTCATTCCTCAAATGGCAAAAGTCATGCCACAATGTGATAAGTATTTAGTTATGATAGAAAAGTCATTAAACTTTAACATAGGTTTGTAGAAGAAAAAAAAAACATAGTATATATAGTGTATGATACTATCCAGCGTTTCAGGCATTCACTGGGGGTCTTAGAAAGTATGCTCTCATAATAAGGGGGACTATATATTATTTATATTGACCTTCTTGCCTCTTTTCTTCACCTAGACCTTCTTGTTGGCTATAGTGAGGATCTTGTTTTGCAGTTGTATTAATAAAGTTGTTAGCATTTCTAAAAGCTTTAGGAATGCTACATCATCCCTGGATTGCTTACATTTGGAATATACATTTTAGGGAAAGAATCCACTGTTATCTTAGCATTCAGTAGCTCAGCAGGTTAATTATAATCAATAAAACTAGTATCGTGCTTCATATAAAAAAGATTCACTAAAAATATTTTTCCTTCAGCTTTTGACTGAAATTTAAATACATACACTCACATACATGCTATAATTAGATATTTCTGTATTCCTAAGCTTCTGAGAGAAAATGTAAAAGGGACAGGGTGCTTTCACTGAGCACACTAATCTCTCTCTCTCTCTCTCTCTCTCTCTGTGTGTGTGTGTGTGTGTGTGTGTGTGTGTGTGTG
>NW_005360641.1:1230302-1267649 GCF_000412655.1 Myotis brandtii
ATGGCTAAGCAACTGTCCGACTGTCTGACCGGTAGCTATGACACACACTGAACACCAGGAGGCAGACACTCAACGCAGGAACCAGAGAGGAGGGAGCCCAATTCCTGAGTACATTACCCAGGAATCACCCTCTCGCAATCTGGGACCCCTCAGGGGATATCAGAGAGCTGGTTTCAGCCTGATTGATCCCCACAGGCCAGGCTGAGGTACCCCACCTGCCGGAGGGACCCCACTCACTCGGCAGATGCCTTTCGAGCCGCAGCGTCGCCCTATGTGCAGCCAGCCAGGGAGGGACTATGGGAAGTTGGCTCCAGGGCATGTCTGGCCTGTCTTGCCCAGTCCTGCCCCACCGGCCACCTTCTAATTAATTTTCTTTTAATGTGCACAAATCCATGCACCAGGGCACTAGTTTATTTTATTCTTTTAGAACCAATGTATAGAAAGTAACACTACTTAGTCACAATGGGTGTAGGAGGAATCAGAGGTAGCAATTTGTATAAAATACCTTCTGATATTAATATCCTCCCTCTGAGTGAACTATTCCACTAGCGGTGAAACAGAGCAAATTGTGAGTCATTAGATTAGTTTTTCAACACGACTGTTTACTTAAATCCATTTAACCAGTCAATTACAATTTAAGGATATGTTTCTGTTTATAGTATGTGGCATAAGAACAAGCTCCCTATAATTTTATGTGAAAAAGACATTGTAATTTATATATATAAAAGCCTAAGCAACTGGCTAACCTGCCAGTAGCTATGATGCACAAACTACCAGGGGGCAGAAACTTAATGCAGGAACTGCTGAACAACAGTAACTTTGCATAATGCCCTCTCACACTCCAGGACCTGCCAGTTTTGGTCCGATCCCTGCAGGCCAGCTGAGGGACCCCACCAGTGCATGAGTCCATGCACCAGGCCTCTAGTATTAGTATAAAACTAGAGGCCCAACCCATGAAATCGTCTGGGTAGGGTCCCTAGGGCCTAACCTCCTGCAGTCAGGGCCATCTTCTGCCGGTTTGCCAGTCCCTAGGCTGAATGCCGCTTCTGCTGCCGGGCTGTCAGGTAATTGGGATCACCAGCTCATCCCCGGCTGCTCAGGGGCTCAGGCCTGTGGGAAAGCTGGTACCAGTGACTTCACTTTCATGCATGTGTGCCAGGCCGGTCACCGATGGAATGCGCTGCCCCCTCGGGTCCGCCCATGTGGGCGCCGCCGCTGCTGCTACTGCTGCCACTGCTGCTGGGCTTGAGGTGCTGATGGAAGCTGCGGGGTGCACTCGTCACCTACCCGCCCCGGCGTGAGCAGCCCCAAGCAGGCAGTGTGTTCCATCAGCAGCCGGCCTGGCACACACGCATGAAAGTGAAGTCACTGGCACCTGCTTTCCCACAGGCCTGAGCCCCGGAGCAGCTGGGGATGAGCTGGTGATCCCAAAGGCCTGACAGCCAGCCCCGTCCTCCCACCACCCACCCTGATTCCCCTGTTCACCATCGCTCATCTATCAGAGTCTGCGGGCCGGGGGCAGGGACCAAGAGTTCAGCTGTTCAGCCTGCTCACCATTCCTCAGTCCTGTCCCACCCTGCTCGTGGGGCGGGGCGGGGAGGGACCAAGAGGTGTTCAATGCACTTCATGGTGACCGGTTGTTTGGTCATCACGGTTGTCATGGACACTGGCTTTATATATATATATATAATTATTATTAACCAAAGCAAATTACTTAGACTATTTAAAATGATCTATTTCATAAATTATTCCAATTAATATTCACAGGTAGTAATCAAGAATACAGATAATCATAAGCAAATGTACAACTGACAGCTATATTCAGCAGTTAATAAACTCCCTTCACATAAAATAGTTGAATTGAGAAATTTGGGAAAATGATGATATTCTTATATGAAAAATCAATAGAATTTCAGCTTACTCAAAACAACAAATTGCTCTGGGATAAAGTCAAAGTTAAATTCATCAATCATTTTACCTTGAAAAACTTTCTAAATGCATATTTCCTAAGTCTTTATAGCAAAAGACTTAATGTTTTGAATCAATGCAGGGCATACCCTTAATTCATGTCACATTTTGCTTTCTTGAACATAGTTTAGGTTAAGGACAAAAAGGTATAATTTTATTTATTATAAAACAAATAATTAAACACCTTTTTGTCATTATTTTGACCAAAACATATTATTTAATTTTAACTAATTGGAAATTAGTTATGTTATTGGATGTTATTATCTTTTAAATAAAATGTTTACTGAAAATTATACAAAAATTTGAAGGAACTATTGATATGAGATTAAGATAGTGAAGTTATACATTTATTAAAAAGAAAACCTAGTTATAACATGAAAAATGGTGGAATAGCCCAGCTGATGTTGCTGAGTGGTTGAATGTTGACCTATGAACCAGGAGGTCAAGGTCCAATTCCCTATCAGGGTACGTGCCCTATTTGAGTGTGGGCATGCAGAGGTAGCCAATCAATGATTCTCTCTCATCATTGATATTTCTATTTCTCTCTTCCTCTCCCTTCCTCTCTGAAATCAATAAAAATATATTTTTAAAATAATGTGGAATAATAAGGAAGGTAAAATCAGAATGCTAATAACTTTAGTTAAAGTTCTGGTTTTGTTGTTTTTTAATCATGAGTGATATTAAAAAATGCTATTTATCCTAAACAAAAAGGTATAATTTTATTAAGACAGAAAAATATGTATTTTAAAATAACACTTATTTAAAATTGATATTCCTTTAAAATATTTTCAAAATATTATTTTAAAACAAGACAAAATATGTATTTATATGAATAATTATTTTGAGGTTAAGTGTATATTTCTTGAATTTAAAAATCAATGACATTAGAAGAAAAAAACAAAGGTTATACCAGTGAGTTTGTTTAATTTCCATTGAAATTATATATTCTGTTGTTCTAAAAATGACGTAATGTATACTTAAATTAGTTTTTGTAAAACTACTAGCACAAATTGAAAGATATCTTTCTATAGATATTAAAATAAAAATGAAAAATTGAAGCATGAAATGTGTTTTTTTCATCAGAGTAATTTTATAAGTTTAATGTATCTTTTCATCAAAACATTCATTGAAAATCAAAATATCTCTCCTTAGTTTTATTTGTAGCAATTTAGTGATCTAATGATAATCAGAATAATTAATATGTTTGTTTTTAAGAAAGATTTAAAAACATCCAACATTTAGAATAATGCTTAAAGGTACAAAAGCAAAGTATTTTATAACATTGAAGAGAAGTGAGAGGAGGAGAGAGAGAAAGGGAGGGAGGGAGAGACTAAAATAAAAGAAGCAAGAGAAGGAAAGAGAGACAATTTCAAGCACTTCTTTAATATTACTGACTCACAGTACCAAATAGAATTCTTTGCACATTAGAATAGAAAAGAAAAGAAACAAAAAACAAAGACAAACAAAACCTTCTAATGTCAGAATCATAGTGGGCTAAATAATAACAGATGTTATCAAAATTGTGTCCTCATTCAAAAAAAAGTAAAACCAACTGTGTTTATCCTTATTTGGTATTTTAAATATTTCAAATACATGTTATTCTTTTTATTTTGAAAATCCTAACTGATTTTTCTTTAGCTGTTCTCAGCCTTCCTCCTACAACAATTCTATATTTATTGGTACTCCTACTTGATAAACTGTGCTGGCTTCCAAAGTATTTCTTTCCCATTTGGATTTCAGCACCTCATGCTGTTCGTTAGTCATTACAATTTATTTTTTTCTTTACATATATATAAATCGCTTAGGGAAAGTGCATTATCATGCTCGCTAAAATAATTTTGGGTGAGAAAATAGCTAACTATATACCTTAATAGCAGTTTTCAAAAAAGAATTGTTTTCTTAAAAAAATCAATATATTCTAGGTTTTGTACATGGAATGTTTTAAATAAATTAAAGAGGTTTTATTTTATTTTGTGTTGTTTTAATTTGTCCAGTGAATTATATATATGTCCATCATATTTTCATTAGGAGTTGTGATTTTGGACTTGACCCTAAGGGAGTGAGAATAAACATCAGTTATTCTCGCTTACCATTAAGTTCTGACAAATATTTTTACCAGTATAAATGCATAAGTGAAGGCAGAAATATTTTGAGAGTATTTAAGAATACTATGCCAGAAATATTCACAGCAAATAATCAATGTAAACAATTAAGAAAGAGAGTGAACTCCCACACCAGGCTTCTTCACCAGCCCACTGGGACCCAGCGTCCTAGGATCCAGCTCCAAGACCCCACAGTGAGTGCAAGCAGGGGGAACCCTGTGCCCACCCCCACCCCATTCCCAAGAACTGTGCTGCTAGCCTGACCCAAAGCCACCTGGAACCCACTCCACCCCGAGCCCCAGGACCTGCTGCTGGGGTGACCCAGAGCAACACAGAGCATGCCCCATTTTGGGCCACAGGAGAGCAGGGACTGTGTGACTCAGAGCAATCTGTGTGACCTGGAGCAACCAGTGCCCACTCCACCCAGGCCTCCTGGACTGCTCTGCTGGGGTGACCTGGAGCAACCCACACCTGCTTCACCCCAGCCCAGGAGGGACAACCAAGAGCAACCCACCCACACCTGCTCCACCCAGGCCCCCGAGACAGTCCTGACAGGGCCATTCAGAGCAACCCAACACACACCTCACTCCAGGCAACAGGAGCACGCAACTGAATGACCAGGGCAACCCGCCCCCCTCCAAACTGAGGAGGGGAAAACTGAAACAACTCAGTATGCATCTCATTCCAGGCTACAAGAAAACCAGGACTGTGTGACCCAGAGCAACCCAACCCACTCCACCCTGAGCCCAGGGCCTTGCTACTGGGGTAACCTGGAGTAGCCCAGTGTGAGCCCCATTCAGGACACAGGAAGCTCTGACTGTGCGACCCAGAGCAACCCACACCCACTTATCTCTGGCCCCTGGGAAAGTCATGCAGGAGCAACCTGGAGCAAGCCAGTGTTCCCAGCCAGGGGCCACAGGAACATGCTACAAGTGTGCTTCCAGAGGGACCTATTGTGCCACCCTGCCACAGGTGCCAGGGCTACACAGTGAATTGGATGTCAGAGTGCTCTGTATCCTCACAGGGAGTCACACAGCAGAGGAACTGTGCATGTTCTCCCACCACCCCAAGCACCTGAAGAAGACAACTGAGGGACCAAATCCATGGGAGAAGTGAATACAACTCAGAGCAGAGACAATAAAGGCATGAGACTCAAGGCAGACAATTTCCAGACTAACGATTTCTGGACCATTGCCCTGATAGGGTCTTCAACCTCTCAAACCCCAAGCAGGGTGTCCAAGGCCAGAAAGAGACAGAAAATGGGGAGACAAAGAAGCAAACCCCAACAAGAAAACGAGTAATTGGCAGAAAAGTAACTAAATGAAACAGAGGCATGCAATATATCAGAAAAAGAATTAAGAGTTATACAGTTCATAAACCAGATGGATGAGAAAATCCACAACTTATGTAAGAATCAAGAGGAATTAAAAAATGATATAGCTACAATAAAAAACATAATGAAAGTTTTTAACAGTAGACTAGAAGAACTGGAGGACAGAATTAGTGAGTTAGAAGATAAGGCAGAAAACCACACCCAATCTGAACAGTAATTGGAGAAAAACAATTAGAAAGCAGGAGGAGAGTCTAAGGGAACTTTGTTACAACATGAAATTAAGTAACATATGTAAAATAGGAGTTCCAGAAGGACAAGAGCAGCAAGGATTAGAAAACCTATATGAAGAAATAATGACAAAAAACTTCCCTGATTTGAGGAAGAAAAAAGCCACACAAGCACAGAGAGTCCTCTTACTTCCTCACACCTAGATTTTCCTAACTTTGTATTCTACTCTCTATAACAGAAAAAAAAAACACCTTTTGAGAGTGACTTCAGCAAAATAATCAAATAAAACATATCTCACATGCATCCTTCTCTAAACAACAATCATTTGCTATCCAATTGTGGCAAAAAGTGGTTTTATGGTATCTGTGGGACCTAATTGTGTATAATATAGATAAATTTCAGGTAGGTGTGATTTTTTTAAAAAATGTCTACACTCTGAAAAATAAAGCACTAGCAATTGTAGAAAGAGAAAATAGATTATCACAAATTGAGTTAATATGAACATTAGAGCAATAAATATGAAAAGCTTTATGAATATATTGCACAAGGATAGGCCAAATCCAGTTATATTGTAGCATAGCTATGATCATCCACGTATGGCTGCATTTGTGCTATAAGAGCAAAGTCTAGTAGCTAGAACAGACAACATGGCCTAGAAATCCTCAAGTATTTTACTGTCTGGACCTTTATAGAAAACAATTGCCAACTTGTGGTCTAGTAGAGATAATATAGATTAATAAATGTTTCTAATACTAGTAGATCTGAGAAAATGAATCAACCACAAATTAGAGAAAATGATAGATGATTGGGAAAAAAATCTATACCAAAGCTATAATTAGGCTACAAGGGTTCTATGAATGAAATCTAACAAACCAATAAGCAACATCTAATTAATTATCTATATATAAACAGGCAATATACAAATTAGCCGGGCGTCATGACCTGCTCAGGAGGAGGCTGCATCATGACCACTCAGGAGGAGCTGTGCGCGCAGATGGGTGGGAGGGACTGTGTGCTGCCCCCTGCCCCAGTGGACACACACCAGGGGTAGGAGCGTGCTCTGAGTGGCCCCGGCACAGCTCGGAACACTCCCCGGGGGGTGTTGGCAGCAGCTGGAGCGAAGCAGCCCCTGTCTCAGATGCCTGGCAGTGGCTGGAGCAAAGTAGCCTGGGTCCGGTGGGTGACTGCGGCAGCCAGAGTGAAGTAGCCCAGGTCCTGGGTGCTGAAGGAAAGCCGGTGCTAGCAACCAGGGGAAGGAATACCTATTCCTGCACAAATCTTCGTGCATCGGGCCTCTATATTACATAAAATGTAATATTTCAAGGAATGCAATGTCAAGTTTTATAACTTAGTCTACAAAATCTAAAGTTATATTTGGGTATAAATATCAAAGAAGTTAAAAAATCTCTCTCAAAGAACAGATCCTAAAATCTTTTTTTTTTAAAATTGATTTTATTGGGGTAATGTTGTTTAACAAAACCATGTAGGTTTCAAGTGTACAACTCAACAAAGCATCATCTGCACACTGCATTGTGTGCCTATCACCCAAAGTCATCTCTTTCCATCCCCATTTATTCCCCTTTTTCCCACTTCCACCTCTCTGCACCCCCATTCCTATGGCTATCACCACACTATTATCTGTGCCTATGTGAGATATATATTTCAGACAGTTAAATGAAATCTAATAGAATATTAAGATAATCATCTCTAATTACAATGTTGGCTAATTCCTTGGCAAACAAGATCAGTTTAGCAATTAAAACATGTATTTCTAGAAGTCTTTCTTGGTAAAATTTTCTTATGTTTTACACCTAACGTACATTAGGTATTTTAAAAATAAGCTTCGCTTGATTCATTCTGACTAAATTGTCCTGCCAGACTGAATAAGTCTAATGCTATTTGCTTAATGAAATTAAAGATGGATGACACAGAAGCCAATATATCATTGTTACCATGGCTATTTTTCCAGCTAGACCAGGGTTGGAGACTTCAATTAAGGGTGAGGATTAACAAACAAAACAAAAAAAGGTAGAAAAATAAATAAATAAAAACAAGCAGTGACAAGACAGCATAGTCTTTCATGGGCTCCACAGTCTTGGTTAATAATTTAAAAACTCTTTAGTAGAGAAATTCTATTTATTCAGGTTAAGGAGGAATGGGATATCAATTAGAATGTAGATATCAGCATCTGTATAGTTACATAATATAAATATATTGATAGATAATAGAATTGAAGGAGAGACCCATAGAGATAAAAGGATGAGGCATTTAAAAATTCCTAAAGCACAATTTCAAAACACAGAGAGAAGTTAAGGCATATTTTTCATAACGGTCGCTTAAGTGTTAAATATTCTGTAAGGTGATCTTATTCCCAAACCGTTTTCCCTGTTCTCATAATATACTGTAATTTTCTAACTAGCGTCTGCTAAATTGTGATTCCAGTCTTGTTGTTCCTGCATGCTGTTCCATGAATAATACAGAGTAAGTCCCCATACATTGTTAGTAGTGAAGGATTCTCACAACTAAATTGAAATTAAATATTGTGCCATGTGTGGGTGTGTGTCGTGTGTGTGTGCACACACACCCACACAAGGCACAATATTTAAATATATATATATTTTATTTTAGAATTGAGTTTTCAAATAATACTATATATGTGTTTGATTTACATCTTTTGAGAATTATTATCATCTCATAACAATTAAATAATCTATATTTGTTACTCCACTATTATATAAGGCTTGATTTATATTACTGTAATATACTATAGTAAAGTACTCAAAGGAGTGTAAATTAGAAATCCTTGGCTCTATATAGTATGAGATTTATTCCTTATCTTTTTAAAAATGATAATGAGCAAAATAAGCCAGAGAAAGATAAATATCACATGATCTCACTCATTTGTGGAATATAATGAACAACATAATCTGATGAACAAAAACAGATCCAGAGACAGAGAAGCATCGAATAGACTGTCCAACCTATGAGGGAAGGCAGGGGGTGAGGGGGTAAGAGATCAACCAAAGACTTGTATACATGCATATGAGCATAACCAATGGACACAGACGGGGTGGGGGAGTGAGGGCATGTGCTGGGGGTCGGGGGCAGCCAGGGAGAGGTCAATGAGGGAAAAAGGATAATTATGTAATACTTTAAACAATAAAGAACTTAAGTTAAAAAATGATAATGAAATGAAAGTGGATATGAAATTATTTTTACAGAAAATATAAAGTTGCATAAAATCACGTGCTGCTATAATTACTGCTTGCTGTTCAAACCCTGACCTCAAAATATAGTGATGAGAGTAAAATAAAAAAAATGCCCTACTCTTTGCCCTTCCTGGGTGGCTCAGTTGGTTGGAGCATCATCCAGTAAACCAAAAGGTCATTTACTTGATTCCCCATCAGAGCACATAACTAGGTTGCAGGTTTGATCCCTTGAGTACAAGAAGTAACCAATTAATGTTTCTCTCTCACATTGATGTTTCTCTCTCTCCCTTCTCTCTCTCAGACTTGAACATAGCATCTTGGTTTCACTCGTGAATACACAAATCTATCTATATTCCATATTCTTTTCTAAAAATAACAACACTGAATAGAAAGCTTATTGTTAATATCATTGCCATCATGTAAAAACAGAAAAGTGAAAGGGCAAAATAATGTGGAGGTTTGAGACAACTAGAAGTATGTTTTAAATATAGTAAACAAATGATAGGTATCCATAAAACTGTAGGTGACAAAAGCACAAGATAATACATAGCACTGTTGGTTTATAACACTTTTGTGCATCTATTATAGCAAACAAGAATTTTCCAAGTGTGCAAATTCTTAAGCAACAGCTTAGCCAGCCGTGGGCAAACTACGGCCTGTTTGAAATGAATAAAACTAAAAAAAAAAAAAAAAGACCGTACCCTTTTATATAATGATGTTTACTTTGAATTTATATTAGTTCACACAAACACTCCATCCATGCTTTTGTTCCGGCCCTCCGGTCCAGTTTAAGAACCCATTGTGGCCCTCGAGTCAAAAAGTTTGCCCACCCCTGGCTTAGGCACTTCTCTAGGAAGTGAGTTGAGCAGATTATAATGAGTTGTAAAACAGAATCCCTGCTATAACTAATTTATACTTAAGAGTTCTTTCAGGAAAGAAAAAAAAAGTTTCTTCTTAGTGTATAGTATAATTGCATCTAAAATGCAGGGATAATTGAATTTCATAAAATTGTCAACATTAACAAGTTAACAGGACATTTTTCATAACACCATGTTCAATATGATTCACTTTCAGCAAATAACAGAAAAAGTCAATTTTTTTCCAGTTTCTTATAGACACACTAGAGGCCTGGTGCATGAAATTCGTGCACGGGAGGGGGGTGTCCCTCAATCCGGCCTGCACCCTCTCCAATCTGGGACTACTCGGGGGATGTACAACTGCCTCTCACTACCCAGGACTGCTGACTCCTACCTGCACGCCTGCCTGCCTACCTACCTAATTGTCCCTAACTGCTTATGCCTGTCAGCCTGATCGCCCCCTTACCACTCCCCTGGCAGCCTGATTGATGCCTAATTGCTCCCCTTCTGGCCCGATTGCCCCCAACTTCCCTTCCCTGCTGGCCTGATCGCCTCTACTGCTCTCCCCTGTCGGCCTGGTCCCCCCAACTGCCCTCCCCTGCAGGCCTGGTCACCCCAACTGCCCTCCCTTGCAGTCCCGGTTGCCCCCAATTGCCCTCCTCTGCCAGCCATCTTGTGGTGGCCATCTTGTGATGACATTGCAGTGGCCATCTTGTGACGACATCACATGAGGGCGATTACTTTGTATATCCCAACATCATGATCATGTAAGTATGCCCAACATGAAAAACACACTGTATTTGTAGAAATAAATAGCAGTGACCCCAAAATGGTATGGATTGACCTAAAATTACATTTTTTATTTCATGACCTTGTTTAATGTTGCTACTATTATTACCTTGGCTGTGTAAAACAAAGTGTCTGCTCTTTTTCATGTCTTGATAAATCTTGTGTGATCATGGTGCTGGTCCTATTCCTCTCTTCAATGTGTGCAATAGTTCACTGGTAAATATAACAGGGCCTAGAGCAGTGATTCTCAAAGTGGGCGCTACCGCCCCCTGGTGGGCGCTGCAGCGATCCAGGGGGGCGGTGATGGCCACAGGTGCATTTGTTTTAACTTTTTTTGTATTACCTTTCTATTCTGAGTTCAATAAATAGTTTCATAATTTCAAACTTCAATGTTTCTAATTTACACCTTTCTTTACTATATTTTACGAAAAAGGTAGAAACATTAATACATATATCTTTCTGTTTAATTGCTATTAAAATTTAAAAAAAATTAATTTCCAGGGGGCGCTGAGTAATATTTTTTCTGGAAAGGGGCGGTAGGCCAAATAAGTTTGGGAACCACTGGTCTAGAGAATGTGCCAGACGCCACACTGTCACCAGTAGGAGATGCCCCCTATGTGAAAATAAACCAAGTGTGTCTCTATTATTAACTGACCCCTTCTCCACTGTCTTCTTCCTAAACAAAAATATTGCTGCTGCCAGCCTACCTTTTAACAGGTTAATTATATATGTGTTTTCTGATGGTCTTAGGCGACCCCTGTGAAAGGGTCGTTCAACCCCCAAAGGGGTCGCGATCCACAGGTTGAGAACCACTGGCCTAGAGTTTCCTTTGTGGGAATAATTTCAATACAAATTGTAATTTAGTTAATAGATATGGGACTGCATGTATGTCTATTTTTATCTGTGTTTCTAGTGACTTTTTGATTTTACCTAAAATTTTAAATTTCTATACTAATAAAAGGGTAATATGCTAATTAGCCTGGACATCTTCTGGACATCCTTCTGGACATCCTTCTGGACAAAGCCATGGTGGCAGGGCTGAGGCAGAGGCAGTTAGGGGTGATCAGGCCAGAAAGGGAGAGCAGTTAGGGGGGTCAGGCCAGCAGGGGAGAGCACTTAGGGGGATCAAGCCAGTAGGGGAGAGCAGTTAAGGCAATCAGGCCAGCAGGGGAGCAGTTAGGGGCAATCAGGCAAGCAGGCAGAGTGGTTAGGTGCAATCAGGCAGGCAGGTAGGTGAGCGGTTAGGAACCAGTGGTCCCCGATTGCAACAGGGATGTCCGACTGCCGGTTGTACGACTAAATCGGCAGTCGGACATCCCCTGAGGGGTCCTGGATTTGAGAGGGTTCAGGCCGGGCTGAAGGACACCCCCCTCCGTGCACAAATTTTGTGCACCCGGCCTCTAGTATTATCATAATGATGTTCATAACATGTTCATTTTCATAAAGTTGTTCCTTAAATTCTCAACTGGGAGTTTAAGTTGGCATATTAAATGTCTGTATAGTCTTGATTTTTCAGTTCCAGTCTGGTGAGAGAATATATTTTCATCATTTCATTCTGTCCTTTGGTATTTGTTAAGGCTTATTTCATGGGCCAGAGAATGATCATTTTGAGAATTCCATATGAACTTTAATGAATACAGAGTGGGGCAAAGGAAGGTTTACAGTTGTTTGTATGGAAAATAATACAAAAATTAATAAATAATAATACAAGAATAAACTCCGTTTATCATACTCAAAACTGTAAACCTTTTGTCCCACCCTGTTTGTATTTTTGCTCTTTTGGGGTGCAATATTGAAAGTACAGCCTTTATATCAATTTCATTAATCAAGTTTTCCAAATCAATATGCTTTTTGGTTATTATCTTTTAAAATGTTCTATACTTATTGACTAAGATGTGTTATAATCTTACAGTGGTTTTTCTGAATTTCTTTATCTCATGTATAAACTTTTCTTTATATAATTTAGGTGTGTTATCAGGTGTATACATTTTTAGAATTATTATATAATTTTTAAAATTTTTTTGGATTATTACAAAATACACATGTTTGACCTTACAGCTTTTTGCTTTAGGTATACTTTTCAGGTATTACTATATCTACATCAGCTAACATTTGGTTAGTTTCATTGTATGCATTTTTTCTCATCCTCTTACTATTAATATTTCTCTATCCTTATGATGCTAAAATTTTTGTTTGGGTCTGAGTTCATTGTCTTGCAAAAATGAAGAAGGAGTTCAAGGACAAAGATAGTAAGTGGAAGCAAAGTTTATTGAGAGATAGAAGGACTGCCTGCAGCAAGGAACAGCAGGAAGGGGGCCCAAAGCCGTTACTGGTTAAGCTTCTTTGTCTCAGGTTCCAAAGTCCCATGGCCCTTAAGCCAGTCCTGGAGAAGGTGCAGCTGGAGAGTCAAAAGCAGGCCAGTGTCCAGAGCTTCCATTCCATGTTGCAGCCGGTGTAGTTCAGTATTCATGCTAATTAAAGTCCATCAGTCCATGTGTGGAGTCCCATATGGCCATAAGCCACATGGGCTCAGGGGAGTATATCCTCTGCCACAGGAGAACCAGGAACCTAGTGTGTCAAAGAGAGAGGAGAAAGGTGTGCTTCTTTGTCTTGGAGTAAATGTATGCTTTCTAGCTCCTGATTGGTCCTTTCAAATAATTCTGCCTTAGCAACAGCCACACATTTTAAAGCTCACATATCCCGCACATGCTTTCTTCCCATCTAGCTGGTCCAGTTCTAGGTTCTTTTGTTTGTATCTGTGTTTTTTCTTGGAATAGGACACAGTCAGTATGTTATATCCTGTTATTCTTGGACTTTCCCTTTCTACTTCACTCCCATGGTTCCAGCCCTGACTGCCCAGCCATCTTCTATCTCATTACTTAGGTTAATGTTTCAGAATGATATTGTGAGTACATTATTATCTTTCAACCCTAACTTCAGTTCATTAATGTTTTTAAAATAATGTGTTGTTTTTGTAGAGGGCACTTTTTAATCCTCATAAATTTTGACAGTTCATCACCATTTGAAACAATTATCATCTTTCCTTTATGCAAATCTCACTTCTTTTGGCGTTTGTGGCATCTTGATCTCATAGTTTCACTTATATATTTGGACCACTACTCAATTAACTTTTTATTCTTTTCATTTTACTTTTTTTATAACTCTGCAAATCTCCTTCAGGTCAACCAGACCAATATTTACTTGTGATGATTACTTACTAAGAATTATTGACATTTATGCTTACTATAATATTAGACTACAATCACAAAGAGCAGTTTGTATGCCACTCTTTCTCAATGCCTACTTAATAATAAATATAGCATTACATTTCATGTTAACATTCAAATTAAAGTATTTGATCTCAGAGTAGCTAACTAATTTGATTAAATCATATGATTATTAACTGTCAAGTCAGATTCTAAGTTCTGTTCTAAATTAAATTCCTCTCAAAATTCGTCTACAACATCTTGATACTCCCATAATAGTATAACACAGTTACAGAGAACACAGGGAAAGCCAAGGGAAAAAATAAAATGTGAAAACAATATATAAGTGTTATATAAAGTAGAGAGGGAAGAGAAATTAGGAGCGGCTGTACATTTTAAATTAATTTATTTTTTTGTCTCAAAATTAAATCTTAACCATAGTTGCAAATAAATGAGCAAGGTAACATATTTCAAAAGGTACAAGAAGATTGATGGTTATAATTTAGAGTGCTCATATACAGATTGTAGTAGATTGGGTGATGGAATCATTAAATGTTATAGCTATTTATTTTTAAGGGATTGCCTTGTGATGTGAAAAGTAAATATCCAAAGATAGAATGTTGATTCATACCTATAATGCCATAGTATTTTTTAAATATATTTTGATTTTTTAATTTTTTTAAAAGATATTTTTTATTGGTTTCGGAGAGGAGGTAGAGGGAGATAGAGATAGAAGCATCAATGATGAGAGAGAAAATCACTGAAAGGCTGCCTCCTGCACGCCCCCCACTAGGGATCAAGCCCATAGCCTGGCACGTGCCCTGACAGGTAATCTAACCGTGACCTCCTGGTTCATAGGTCGAGGCTCAACCACTGAGCCACACAAATTGGGCAATGCCATAGCAATAATCTTAGGTCCTACTGGCATATTTGATGGAAAATATATCCATTGCTGGTGTGTTTTTTTTCTCTTCAACACCCTTCCAAACATATATTTTAGAAAAATTCAGAACTTAGAGCAAATCACATAGTGTTTGGAAATAATTAGAAGTTACTGAAATTCAAGTATCAGGGGTTTTATGTCAATTATAAATATAAAAATGAAAAATTTTCAAAAATAACTATTAAAATATTACAATGCAATATCTTGAAACTAAGGAGTCATAAATAGTAAAAAGTATGTATGTGCACTTTTTCTTTTATTTTCACAATATTTTCAATTAAATATTCTTCTTTTAGTCTTTGTCTTATTCCCTTCTTTCACCTTTTCTCACTTATTCTCTCACACACCTCATATATTAACTGTAAATATTTAAGGATATTAAGGATGGCTAGTAACTAACTTTATACCTGAAATTATAATGCTGTTGCTAATTTCCAGATCATTTACATTTATTTATAGAATACTTAGATAAGAATTCTCAACTATACTAAGTAATAGGAATGAGCATAGAAGTTTATGTTGCAAGTTTATGTTACCCTGGAAATGACTCCATCCCAGTTGTCATGAGCCTTCCGGTTATTTCATAAACATTGAGACTTAAAGCTTTTTAGAAGTTAAGAGTTTTATTGAAGGTACACACATACATATCTTTGTGTGTGCATTCTCCTTTCCTTCCCTCCATTCATGTTTTCATCTGACATTTGACAATAATAGCAACTGTTTCTATAAGGTAAAATTCACTTAGTTGACTGATTATAAACACAGATAATTATTATATTTTGCAAGTATAAAAGAAATATATTGTTATGATAAAAAGAGTTACATGTGGAACTGACCACTTTCTTTTTAGACCTCATTTGGAAAATTGCTTTCAATGATTTATTTACAAAGAAAGACCTGGTAAGTAAATCCCTTTGACTGAGTTGAGCTATAGTTTATTTTCTTAAATAAATAATAGGCTGTGTGCCTAATGTCCAATTTAATTTCATGTTTCTGCTAATTAATTCACTGATCTTGATCATTCCCATAACTTTAATTAGCACATTTTTTTTTTACATTTGTAAAATATTTAATTTAGAATACAATGTCAAATAGTTCTTAGCTTAATGTTTTCCCAAGTTAAACTAGTCTGATTCTGGATTTCATACCATTAAGTAATATATATAATTTAAGTATTTTAAAATCTTTATTGTTGAAAGTATTATATATGTCCTCTTTCTTCCCTCATTGACCCCTTCCAGCCCGCCCCTGCCCATCCTTACCCCATCCCAGGTCTTCACCACCTTATAGTCTGTGTCCATGGGTTATGCATATATTCATACAAAGTCTTTGGTTGATTATCTCCTACCCACCCACCCTCCCCCACTTTTCCTCGGAGATAGAGATTTTAAATCTTTCTTCAAGGTTTACATGAATATAGAAATTAGTTTTTCAATATTTAAGGGAGAATTACATAAGAGATTAAGATTGAAAAGCAAAGAGAACACTAGGAGTCCTTAAAATAATTGTTAAACATACTTACCAATAAATACTTTTGTGTATTAGATAATATTAGAAAATATGTGAAAGATAATTAGTTTTTAAACTTTGGGCCATTTTTTCACCAGGTTTTGTGAAAATCTCCAGGTAACCGACCTTATGTAATATTTATTATCACTATTAATTTTTTTTGCTTTAAAAAATATAGCATAAAAAGTGATACCTTTTGTTTTATTTTATTTTATTTTTGTTAGGCCTTAGCAATTATAGAATCTGGAAATTCATGATAACATAACAAAAGTGACAATACAAGTTTTAGAAGGGAAGGGTGAAAGAATAGGTAAAGAATAAGAGAAAAACTAATTAATTAAGGATCAGTAGAACTGTTGCAAATAGGACAAATAATGTATATTCAAAGATATATAAAGAGAAGTTTATCTCAAAGAAGCTTGGAAAAATATAGATCTTACAAGATATGTAAGAAAAAAATTTTTTTTAATTACAACCAAAAACAAAAGGAAGAAAGTTTGTTACTACTTACTACACCACATTATATATTCAAAATCCATGCTGACATTGAGAAATCCATTTGAAAACACACACACAAAAGCTGTTTGTTTTAAAAGGAAGCATTTTCAAATCACTAACTTATATCTACTGGATACACAATTTTGGAAAAACTGATTTACCCCAACTGTGTACAAATGAGCTAAAGGAAAAAGAAAATAAGAAAAGTGGCATTGTGTTTAGTTCTAATTTTCTTTTTTACAATTGGATTTAGGATTCAGAGGATAAAGTTCTCCATGATAGTCATTGAACAAAACATCTTGATAGTTTTGTACATATTAATGATTTTGAACAGGATCAGTATCAAATAATAAGTGAAGGTATTCAAGTATAGTTAGTAAATTACTGAGTAAAAGAGTGAAATTTCAGACAACCTAGATGTAATATATGTTGCAGCTAATATGCTATGGGCAGTCTTGTTATTATCATATATGTAATTTATACCAAAGTTACAGCCAAGGAGATCATGCAACAATTAAAAAGTAAGTTAAAATCAATTCTACTTCTTAATTTGTGCTTCTGACACAATAGGAAGAGCACAGCATTCCTTAGCTCCTCTCATCCTGTGAACTAATGTTATGCCTTTCTTCAGATTTCCTTAAATTTTCTCTTCCAACCCTCCATCATTAAGTCCTTTTCATCGTTTTCCTTTACTTCTCAATCACAAAAGTTCAGATATCTACATTTTACCATGATTCTAGCAAAGGAGGAGAAAGAGCCAGGAAACCAAAAATCCCTTTAGTTAGCAGAGCAAACTTATTCAGATAGTACTGAATTGAATCAAAGTATTAGAGTATGTCCATGCCTATCCATTAATGTGAAGATAGGTACCTTACTGCCCAGGAGGCTTGGCAATAGTTGCATATTTTGAAGAAGAAGAAGAAAAAAAAGAGGATAGGATGCAGAGAATAAGGTAGTATATAGGAGACCTGGTGGAAAACTAAATAATAGTGCAAGAGAGAGAAGGTTGCTGGCAATGGAGAAAATGGAAAGAAATTGACATAAAATATGGAGGAGACTGTGCAAGATTATACTAGTCTTGATATAGAGATGAGTGGGAGGGAATCTTCATGGATGATTCCTTGAGAGAAATAGAACTAGAAGATGAGCATGTGTAGAAGAAGTTTAGTAATAAATGAATGTGAGAAAGGCTGGAATGTATGAGGAAGGTGGAAGAGAGTTGATTTAAGGCGAGAGAGAGAGAGAGAGAGGGAGAGAGAGAGAGAGAGAGAGAGAGAGAGAGAGAGAGAGAGAGAAATTGATTAGAGGCTTAAGGGAGGAGATAATGGAAACATAGTTGTTATCAGAGAGAATGTTATGTTCTAACCGTGGGAAGAGAGTTAAGTGTAAAAAAGATCAATTTAGGGATTTTCAGGAATTTGTTCCCTTTCTCTGAGTCTTCCTTTCTCCTCTTTTGCCTATCCCCCCCACCACTCTCTCTCCCTCTCTGTTTCTCTCCATCCCTCCCTTTCCTGATGGCTGATTTCTATCCAATATAGCAAGCTTAATTTTGCAATAAGAAAAACAGAAAGGAAATCTTGCTTGAGAGCCAAGAGCTGAAAATTGCTATAGTCAAGTCAGCAGCGCGTGCAACATAATGAGGTGCTCAGGAAAAAAAAAATAAATAAAATCATAAAGTCCTCACAGTTCAAACATAAAAGCCTAGATAATCATTCTATTTTGCTATGACAATTAAAATTGTTTCATTTTTCTTGAGTGTGACCTTTGTAAAGAAATATCAAGGTGGATATCTTGTTACTTGAGAACTGAATAGAGCTTGAACTGGTTCTTCTACTAATACTACAATAATTCTCTTGCTGTGAAAACACCTTTATTTTGTTCTTCTTTTTTCTTAAATAACAAAGAGCTCCTACTGAAGGTTATATTGCCAGTTTTATATTATGTACTGTTTATTTTGCATAAATATACACTAGGGAGCATACTGAGTTTCTAATGTCTGTTTTGTATTCATATTGATGTTTCTAGTGGTAAAAATAAAAACAGAAACATGTTTGTGAGAATAGTAGGGCCCCAACATATCCTTATCTATTTTTCATTTAAATTCTTTATTGTTTAAAGTATTACAAAAGTCTCCTTTCCCCCCCATTGACCTCCCCTCACCCCTCCCCGTCTGTGTCCATTGGTTATGCTCATATGCATGCATACAAGCCATTTGGTTGATCTCTTACTTCCTCACCCCCACTTTCCCTCATGGGTTGGAAAGTCTGTTCAATGCTTCTATGACTCTGGTTCTATTTTTGTTCATCAGTTTATGATGTTCATTGTATTCCACAAATGAGTGAGATCATGTGATATTTATCTTTCTCTGACTGGCTTATTTCTCTTAGCATAGTGCTCTCCAGTTCCATCCATGCTGTTGCAAATGGTAAGAATTCCTTTTTTTCAGCAGTGTAGTTTCCATTGTGTAGATGTACCACTGTTTTTTAATCCACTCATCTGTTGATGGGAAGTTATGCTGTTTCCAAATCTTAGCTATTGTAAATTGTGCTGCTATGAACATAGGGGTGCATATGTCCTTTCTGATTGGTGTTTCTGTTTTCTTGGGATATAGTCCTAGTAGTGGGATTACTGGGTCGAGTGCGAGTTCCATTTTTAACTTTTTGAGGAAACGCCATATTTTCCACAGTGGCTGCACCAGTCTGCATTCCCAACAGCAGTGCAAGAGGGTTCCTTTTTCTCCACATCCTCTCTAGCACTTGGCCTTTGTTGATTTGTTGATGATAGCCAGTCTGACAGGTGTGAGATGGTACCTCATGGTTGTTTTGATTTGCATCTCTTGGATGATTAGTGACTTTGAGCATGTTTTCACATGTCTCTTGGCCTTCTGTATGTCCTCTTTCGAAAAGTGTCTATTTAGGTCCTTTGTCCATTTTTTAATTGGATTATTTATATTCCTTTTGTTAAGTTATATGAATTCCCTATAAATTTTGGATATTAGCCCTTACCGGTTTAGCTCAGTGGATAGAGCTCGGCCTGCAGACTCAAGGGTCCCAGGTTCAATTCCGGTCAAGGGCATGTACCTTGGTTGCGGGCACATACCCAATGGGAGGTGTGCAGGAGGCAGCTGATCAATGTTTCTTTCTTATTGATGTTTCTAACTCTCTATCCCTCTCCCTTCTTCTCTGTAAAAAGTCAATAAAATATATTTTTAAAAAATTTTTGGATATTAAACCCTTATCAGTGATAACATTGGCAAATATGTTCTCCCATACAGTGGGCTTTCTTGTTGTATTGTTGGTTTCTTTTGCTGTGCAGAAGCTTTTTATTGTGATGAAGTCCCATTTGTTTATTATCTTCTTAGTTTCCATTGCCCTAGGAGCTGAATCAGTAAAGATGTTGCTACAACAAATGTCTGCTATTTTGCTGTGTATGGCTACTTCTAAGCTTTGTATGGTTTCCTGTCTTACATTTACTAGTAAGTCCTTTATCCATTTTGAGTTTATTTTTGCATGTATCTGAGCAATTTACCAATACCATTTATTGAAGAGACTGTCTTGACTCCATTATATGGTCTTGCCTCCTTTGTAAATATTAATTGAGCATAATGGATTGGGTCGATTTCTGGGTTCTCTGTTCTGTTCCATTGGTCTATATGCCTGTTCTTGTGCCAGTACCAGGCAGCTTTGAGAACAGTGGCTTTGTAGCATAGCTTTAATATCTGGATTGTGATCTCTTCAACTTTGTTCTTCTTTCTCAAGATTGCTGTAGCTATTCAGGGTCTTTTTTTATTCCAGATGAATTTTTTGGACAGTTTGCTCTAGGTCTTTGAAGTATGCCATTGGCATTTTAATGGGGATTGCATTGAACCTATAGATTGATTTGGTAGTATGGACAATTTAATGATGTTGATTCTACCTTTCTATGAACACGGTATATTCTTACATTTGTTTATGTCTTCCTCTATCTCTTTTTTCAGCGTCCTGTAATTTTCTGAGTACAGGTCCTTTACCTCCTTGGTTAAATTTATTCCTAAGTATCTTAATTTTTTTGGTGCAATGGTAAATGGCATTGGTTTTTTAGTATCTCTTTCTGTGAATTCATTATTGGTGTATAAAAAAGCCATAGATTTCTGGGTTTAATTTTGTATCCTGCTACATTGCTGAATTCATTTATTAATTCTAGTAGTTTTTAATGGAGTGTTTAGGGCTTTCTATGTACAATATCATGTCATCTGCCTATAATGACAATTTTACTTCTTCTTTTCCAATTTGGATGCCATTTATTTCTTCTTCTTGTCTGATTGCTATAGTTAGCACTTCCAGTACTATGTCTAACAGGTTTTAGTTTTTGCCCATTGAGTATGATTCTGGTTGTAGGTTTGTCATATAAGATTTTTATTATGTTGAGGTATGATCCCTTAATTCCCACTTTGCTGAGAGTTTTTATCAGGAAAGGGTGTTGGAATATTTCAAATGTCTTTTCTGCATCAATTGATATGATTATGTGATTTTTGTTTCTCAATTTGTTTATGTGATGTATCATGTTAATTGATTTGTGAATATTGTACCAGCCTTGCATGTCAAGAATAAATCCCTCTGGGTCGTGGTGTATGATGTTTCTAATGTAATGATGGTTCTAATTTGCTAGAATTTTGTTGAGGATTTAGCATCTATGTTCACAGGAATATTGGCCTGTAATTCTCTTTCTTTGTAGTGTCTTTATCTGGTTTTGGGATTAGGGTAATGCTGGCTTCATAGAAAGAGCTTGAAAGTGTGCATTCCTCTTGAATTTTTTTGAATAGTCTGATAAAGATAGGTTTTAGGTCTTCTTTGAATGCTTTGTAAAATTCTCCTGTGAAGCAGTCTGGCCCTGGGCTTTTTTTTTTTTTTTTTCAGGAAGTTTTTTGATGACTGCTTCAATTTCCTCTTTAGTTATTGGCCTGTTGAAATTTTTTGATTCTTCTTGGTTGAGTTTTAGAAGGTCATATTTTTCTAGGAATATCTCCCTTCCCTCTAGGTTGTTTAGTTTTTTGGAATAGAGTTGTTCATATATTTTTTTTTACAATCCTTTGTATTTCTGTTATTATTTCGCCTCTTTCATTTCTGATTTTGTTTATTTGGGTCCTCTCTCTTTGCTTCTTGGTGAGCCTGGCTAGAGATTCATCAATCTTGTTCCTTTCAAAGAACCAGCTTTTGGTTTCATTGACCTTTTGTATTGTTTTTTGGGTCTCTATGTCATTTATCTCCACTCTGATCTTTATTAATTTCTTCCTTCTGCTTATGCTGGTTTTTTCTTGTTGCTCTCTTTCTAACTCTTTGAGTTGTAGTGTTAGATAATTTATTACCATTTTTTTTTTCTGAGGTAGGCCTATAGAGGTATGAATTTCACTCTCAAGACTGCTTTCACTGTGTCCCATAGGTTTTGAATTGTTGTTTATTCATTGTCATTTGTTGCCATGATGCTTTTTATTTCTTCTTTGATCTCTTTGGTAACCCAACCATTGTTTAATAGCATGCTATTTCCCCTCCAGGTGTTTGATTTTTTTTTATTGTTTTTATTGTAGTTGATTTCTAATTTTATGCCATTGTGATCTGAGAAGATGCTTGATATGCTTTCTATATTCTTGAATTTGAAGAGACCCATGTACACTTGAGAAGATTGTATATTCTGTGGTTTTGGGGTGAAATGTTCTGAAGATTTCAATTAATTCTATCTGATCTAGTGAGTCATTTCGGATTGATGTTTCTTTGCTGATTTTTTGTTTAGAGGATTTGTCCACTGGTGTTAGTCGGGTATTCTAGTCCCCTACTATGACTGTATTGCTGTCAATCTCTCCATTGATATCCTCCAGAAGTATTTTTATGTATTTGGGTGTTCCTGTATTGGGTGCATATATGTTTATCAGAGTTATATCTTCTTGTTGAATTGCTCCCTTTGGTATTATGAAGTAGCCTTCCTTATCTCTTGTTATGGCCTTCACTTTGAGGTCTAATTTGTCAGATATAAATATTGCCACCCCAGCTTTTTTTTTTTTTTATTTCCATTCACCTGAAAAACCCTTTAAAATCCCTTCACCATCAGTCTGTGTGAGTCCTTTGTTCCGAGGTGGGTCTCTTGTAGACAGCAGATATATGGGTCATATTTTCTTATCCACTCAGCTACCCTATGTCTTTTGATTGGGGCATTTAATCCATTTACATTTAAAGTTATTATTGATAGGTACTTATTTGTCGCCATTTTTATTCTTTATGCCTATATTTCTTCTTCCCTTCATATTTCTTCTTTTCACAGCAGACCCTTTAGCATTTGTTACATTGCTGGTTTGGTGGTTATCAGCTCCCTTAGTCGTTTTTGTCTGTGAAACTCCTGAATTCACCCTCAACTTTGATTAATAGCCTTACTGGGTACAGTGTTCTTGGATTCAGACCCTTGCTTTGCATGACTTTGTATATTTCATCCCATTCCCTTCTGGCCTGATGTGTTTGTGTTGAGAAATCAGTAGACTATCTGTTGGGAGATTCCTAGTAGGTAACTTTTTGTCTCTCTCTGGCAGCCTATAAGATTCTTACTTTGTCATTGGTGTTTGCCAATTTAATTATAATGTGTCTTGGTGTCAGTCATTTGGGGTTCATTTTGTTTGTGACTCTGTGAGCATTTTGGACTTGTGTGAGCTTTTTCTTCCCGATATCAGGGAAGTTTTCTGCCATTATTTCTTCAAACAGATTTTCTATTCCTTGCTCAGTTTCCTCCCCTATTATGTGGATGTTGTTTCGTTTCATGTTGTCCCAAAGTTGCCTTAGTCTCTCCTCCTATTTTTTAAGTTGTTTTTTTTTTCTAGATGCTGCTTTGCTTGGGTATTTTTTCCTACCTTGTCTTCTAGCTCACTGATGCAGTCCTCCGCTTCTTCTAGTCTACTGTTGATGCTTTCTATTAAGTTTTTTATTGCAGCGATGTCATTTTTCATTTCTTCTTGGTTCTTACACATGTTGTTGAATTTGTCTTCTATCTTTTTCAGCATCCTTATGATTGTTGCTCTGAATTCTTTCTCTGACATAGTGCTTGCCTTCATTTTGTTTATTTCCTTTGCTGGAGAGTCCTCCTTTTCTTTTGTATGTGGGCTGTTTTTTTTTCTCCCCATGATTGCTGCTCTCGGGGTATCTGGTTATGTAGCTCCCTCTCTCCTGCGTTGACTTAAAGGCACAAAATACAACACAACAAGACAGGGCACCAAAAACAAATGTATTCATGATACTAATAAACCCAAATAAAGGTGACCACCAGAGGAAAAAAAGTTAGGAGATAGAAAAGAGTGCAAAAATGATATTGAGAAAAGGAAAAAATGTAAGAGAAAAAAAAAGAAAAGAAAAAAGAAGGGGGGAAAATATATGTATATGGGGAGAAAAATCCAATAAAACAACAACTAATCAAAAAATGCAAACAGCAAACACTCAAACAACAAACACCAAGATGAATCTGAGGAGGCAGAGCTTTCTCTAGGAGATATCTGACATTTCCATCTAAGGAATGCCTCACCAGCTGTGTGGGTGGGTGTTGTTCAATTCAGCTGTTCCTTCTATCTGCTCTATGAGAAGGTGCAGGGCCCATCCACATATTTGGTGCCACATTGTCTCCTCCTGGACAGACTTTTCAGGTGCCCGCAGTCAGGGAAGCTGGAGTCATGGTGTTTGTGGGCTCGCAGCTGAGGCAGTTGATCCCTGGGAGATGTGGTTGTAGGGTCCTGGGAGGTATCCAAAGTCTCCCCAGTTGAATGTAAGGCTGGGCTTCTGATCACAGCTGGCCTCCCCTTCAAGATGGCAGGCTGCTCCGGGAGAGATTTCAGCAGCAAGAGATGCTGGCCTGGCAGGGGAGCCCAGTTTGCCAGTCCCCAACAGTCCCATGGAATATAGCTGTTGCTCACTCACAAATATAGACACACTCCCCACACGTGCATGTACTTTCCTTTCATTCCCTCACTTGCACACTATCTTGCAGCCTGCAGTCCTGTCAGCAGCCATCTCCTGTTCTTTCATTCGTGGTATGTTTGCTTGTCTCCACATTTCGGTTGCCCCTTGTGTTTGTTTCTATGTATTAAGTAAGTCTGCTATGTCTCCCAATCTTTGTAGATTGGGCTATATTGTACATGAGATCCGGTGGCACAGTCTCCTTGATCACCTAAGCTGTGTGCTTCAGGAATGTCCCTTGTGCAACATTCTGTTGTATTTAAGTGTGAGCCCTTCTGTTGTTCTTGAGTCTTGATTGCTATTGGCCCATTTGTGTGTGGGGTCAATCCTCTGGGTGGCTTACTCTGAGTAGCAGCCTTGACCACAATGTACGACCTGCTGTGCAGGTCCTGACCACACAGAATGGAATTCAACTCAGCAGGTCTGGTACCTTCCAAGATCTCCCTTTGGCTATCCTGCTTCTGAAGGTAATTGGAACCTGTTCTGATGTTGTTTGAAGCTGACCACTATGTGTGTTGTTTCTGGGGCCTCTTGGGAGAGACTGTAAGTCAGTGTCAGATGCTGCCTGTGACTGGCCATGGGCCACCTGTTTGAAGCTACAAAGAGATCCACCATTTGTGGCTGCCTCTACTGGAAAGCCTTTGTCCTGGGTGCAGAGGCCAAGGCAGAGGCAGTTAGGGGCAATCAGGCAGACAGGAGACTAGTTAGGGCGATCAGGCAGGCATGCAGAGACAGTTAGGGGCAATCAGGTAGTCAGGCAGATGTGGTTAGGGGCGATCAGGCAGGCAGGTGAGCGTTTAGGAGCCAGTGGTCCCGGATTGCGAGTGGGATGTCCGACTGCTAGTTTAGGCTTGATCCCGCAGGCCAGGCAGGAGGACCCCACTGATGCCAAATCTGTGCACTGGGCCTCTAGTCAACAATAAAGACTTAAAAAAAGTGTATGCTTACTAATGTGAAAGACTTTCCTGCCTTGGCAGCAGACCACTTGCATAAATCCAGGTGACATGTTGTTTTAGGAGGACTCTCTGAGTGTTTCAGTAGTGCCCTGATTGTGCTCTCCCATATTGTATAATTCCAAATTGTTCAAACTGCTAAAATGAAGTTAGAAAGAACCCAGTCTCAACAAATCTACTTTATTTAATTATAAGAGAGAATCTTTGGCTCCCAGAGCAAATAACTCGTGATAAACCTTTCAGGATTAAATGGAGAGTTGGTGGACTTCTGTAATTATAAGAAGAGAAGCCACATCATTTAATTATTTCCTTACCATTTGAAAGAGTGTACCGAATTACTGCCTTGACTTTGTATGAAATGTGTTAGTCTTACATTTTTAATGTTTTAATCATGCAAGCATCAATGTATTTAAATTTAACTGGCTTAGGCAGAAATTCATTTTACTAAAAAAGATCTTTTTTGATAATGTACTTAATTATTTGTGTGAATATAGGAGCCAGATTATCATGGAGCACCTAAAAAGTGCAGATAAGAGAAATGATTTTGACTCTTCAGTGTGTATTTTTTAAAACTTTCATTGAGAGCACTTGAACTTAAATCATGAAAGAGCTCTTATATGAATACACATTTTCAGAACATTAATTTAATCATGATTATTATATCAAAATATAGTTATTGTGCAAGAAATTTGATTTCTTCTCTTAAAAAATAACGGTGCTCCGCACGTTATACAGTATACACATACCTATATATGTGTCTGTTTGCTGTATGCGTAGTAATGCAAAGAGTTTTTAATCTCCAATAAGGTCTTGCAAAATGATAACTGCTCAATGACACTTATTAAAGTAAAATTTCTCTTTACAGTTCATTTAACCATTGAACAGAACCAGTAGTTTAACCATACAAACTCTAACTCCTTTAACAATACACTGCTAAATGTTCATGATCAGTAGATAAATATCTAGCATATATTTATGTACCTATCAAATGTTATATATGGTTATCAAAAATAATCATTTGTTTTATTCCAAACTTGTTTATGACAGCTGTACTTGTCATTTTAACTACAAGATATTAATATGAATAACAGTGTATCATTAGAAAAAATAAATATATTTTAGAAAGATATTATAAAATGTAGTTATAAGACACAGTAAGAAAAAAAATAATGTGTGTACATGTTTGTATTTTAAGTAAAGTATCTTAGACTTATACTTTAAGTAAGGGTATTTGTGATTTTTACATTAAAATTTGATTCTGCACTCTAAGCAATCATAAAATTAGTTTTTAATCAGCAAGCTATAGTTATCTCAAAAATTTGAAACAAAAGTGTCTAGCATAGACACTTTTTTGTATATTATTCTTTTTCTAGTAAATCTAATACTTTTCAGATCCAAAAAATTAGGCTGCTAGTACATTATATTAAAAAATGAAATGTGAGTTAATGGAGGTCCATGCCAATTTACTATGTTACAGCATTGGAAAACCAGCAAGAAAAAACATCTTCAAAGCACACTATAGAAGACATATTTTAATTTATGTCTAAGTTTCCTCAGTATATAAATATTAAAAAATCTTCATCAATCACTTTAATTGTAAAATTATTTTACAAAATTATTTGTTTTAATTTTATATATCATCAGCACATTATATGCATAATACAGAATAACTTATAGGACTGTAGGTTGCATGATATTTATTTATTTATATCCTTTCTCCTTTCTCTACAACAAAATTATTTGGATTGTTTTTTCTACTATACGAGTAAGTAATTAGCATAAAGCATGCTCTTTAAAAGAAATATGTTTTTCCTCTATATTTCAAAATATATCTAATGCTGAGGAAACAGAAATTCAGAATATAAGAAACTATCATTGCCAATTATCCGCTGGATCTGCAATGTCAGGTGTAATGAGATAAATCCCTGTCCAGTTGTCAGTCTCACTCTTGAATGTGTTTATTTTTTGAATTGACAGCAAAGTGGCTAATGTAGAGGTAAAAACAGATGTTGGTGGACAGTCTAAATAAAGAAATAGTTATTACATTTCTTAATTGCAATGCATCTAGACACTTACTCTTCAAGTTTCTGTTTAGATCATTGATAGTATCACAGATAAAACCTCTAGAACCCCATTAGGTTGTTAAAGTGAAGAGTTAGGCAAACACCCTCAGGAGGAGGGCATATGTAAGCATGTTGGCAGGAGGAAGAGATACCTTACCACATTGAAACACATGCAGAAGTGTTCCCATAAGGAAGGCAATCTAAGCAGGGAAAAGAATTTACCATGGTTTTATCCAACTTGGGGGAAGTAGACTAACCCAACACTAGCATTCTTTAGACATCTGTTTCGCGAAAGGGAGGGGAGAAAGCTGAGAAATCCTTGTAAAGATCACAGCCCAGGGACACAGGCCTATTAAATGACAAATTTTTAATCCTAAGAAAGTTTGTAAAAAGTAAGAAAAGATAACAACACTTCAGTTCCCTCTGCATGTGACCACCACATCAATAGACCTGAAGTGTAATAACAGCTGATTACAGCTGCAAGAATAGCTAGATGCACATACAACTTAAGTAGGAGCTTTTAGGGAAACAAAAAGACGACAGGAGACGCACAAATAAGAACATGGGAGAAAATAAAAGCCTCTGACATCTATAGCTCCAGTACATACGAGTCAAAACCCAATTTCTACCCAGATTCATGTGAAACCTTACACTATAACACCATTTACCTCAGTCCCTATTACCTAAAACAAACAAACAAACAAAAACAACAAGGTATGCTTAGAGGCAAGTAAAAATATAGCCTGAAGAGACAGAACAAAGATCAGAAACAGATATGACACAGGTTTTGTAATTATCACATAGGGAATCCTATCTAATAAAAGACAAATAAGGTAATTAACCATACCTCCGATATGCTTCCCATTGGCTTATCAAGATGATATGCAAATTAACTGCCAACCAAGATGGCGGTTAACCGCCAACAAAGATGGCGGCTAATTTGCATACTGCAGGCAGGGCGGGACAGCGCCATCCCGCCTGCCCTGCTGCCATCCGGGCCTGCTATCTGCGACCCGAACGGCAGGTGGCCCGTATGGGACCCGACCCAGTGCTGGTGGGCGGGACCACAGCGATCCGTCACTGGCCACCCCCACAAATGGCCCTCCTGCACAAATCCACCACCGGGCACGCCCACAAACGGCCCTCCCCAGTATCCTGGGTTGGTGGGTGCTAATGCACTGATCTGCCAACACGCACACCCAGGCCGCCTTTGCCCTGCATGAACTATGCAGCCAGGAGAGGGGCAAGGGGCCGCTGAGAGCAGGGTGGGAACTTCCCGGGGTTTGGGTCAGGCAGCCCAGAGCAGAGTGTGAACTATCCCCACTGGTAGCTGCTTGCTCATTCACTTACTTGCTCATTCATTCACTCATTCACTCACTCATTCATTCACTCATTCACTCACTCAGCAAACCCTCTCAGGTCCCTGGCACCAGGCCAGGCACTGAAGTTGAAGCAGGATAAGACAGAGCTATGTCCTCAAGATGTTAGTAATTCAGTATGCAGCCAGGAGAGGGGCGCCAGGCTGATTCACGCAGAGTGGGAACTTTCCCGGGGTGGGCTTCAGGCAGCCAGGAGTGGGGCCGAAACTTCTGCCGTGTTGCCATGGCAACGCGGCAGAAGATCCCCTCCCTTAGCTGCTTGCTCATTCACTTACTTGCTCATTCATTCACTCATTCACTCACTCATTATTCACTCACTCAGCAAACCCTCTCAGGTCCCTGGCACCAGGCCAGGCACTGAAGGTGAAGCAGGATCAGACAGAGCTATGTCCTCAAGATGTTAGTAATTCAGTAGGGCGAAGCAGGCACATGAACGAGGCAGTTGTATGCACAGATACAGTGTACTGGGTTCGGTGAGGGCTGTAATTAACGCCGACTTTGTTCTCTTGATAAAATGGGGCCTCGGGAGCCAGGCCACCCCAAGCCTGTAGGCCTGTGCCTAGGCCAGGAGTGGCCGGGGTCCCGGAACATGACAGAGGGTGCAGGTCGGGCTGAGGGGTCTGGCCCCACCCCTCACCCCCGAGTGCACAGATTTTTGTGCACCGGGCTACTAGTTTAAAATAACTGTAATTAATTTGTTAAGGGCTCTATAAAGAAAATTAGACATATATAACCAAAATAATTTAAAACATTTATGCAAAAGCTTGTAAACAAATTTCACAGCAGCGTTATTGATGACCAGAATGGTGAGCCAAGGTGTTTTTCACAGGGTTGAGTCGCACAACGCTGAAGAATGAGCTCCGTGGACCAGAAGATTTAAGCAAAAGTGTGGGAAATGTATTACAAGCAGATTCCAACTCCCCACAAGGGAATTGGGGGGGGGGGGGCAATAATAGGCTTCCCGTTAAAGCCTTGTGGTCCAGGGGTATATATTTGCCATAAGCCTGCTCTATGTCTACCTGTGTCATCACCTGACTGATTCCCTCAGTTGTTCTTGCCCAGCCACGGACCTGAACTTGCCCTGTTTCTATGTGTTCTGTCTCTGTTCCTATGCTGAACTTTCTCTGTTTCTATGCGTTTCGTACACCTTGTTACTGCAGGCCCTCCCTTGGTTTCCCATGCCTCCTGCTTTGAGTCCAGAAACATTTTATTATTTCTGCTTGGTTGGTTCCTGTGGTTAGGCTGCTCAAACTGCTGTGTCTGCCCCTGCCTATGTCCCACCTGCCTTTGTTTTCCACTGGACCCCTGCCCTATCTGCCTGCATTTCAAGTTAACCCTCTCATTATCATAATAAATAAAAAGTGAAATAATGTTTCAGTTACTGACAGATCACTTATATGACCATGGTCCTATAACATTATAATGGAGCTGAAAATTCCTACCACCTAGTCATGTCATAACATAGCTCTTATAACTTTGTAGCTCAATGCATTACTCATGTGTTTGTGGTGATGCTGGTCTAAGGAAACCTACTGTGTTGTCAGTTATATAAAAGTATAGCACAGGCAATTATATACAATACATAATACTTGATAAATATAAATCACTAATTACTGGATTATATATCTACTATGATATACTTCGATAATTATTATAGAGTATAATTTTTCTACTTATAAAAGAAAAAGATTGCTGTAAAAAAGTATGCCATATACTATTTTATGCAGGAAACAGCCTCATTGATCTGAGAATCACATCTCTTGATTACATCATTTTCTCTTGTGCTTGATTTAATCATGTTTTATTTTTTATGCATTAACATACTGTACAGGCTTGCAATAGGCTATGCCATAATGGATGTGTTGTAGGCTACACAATCTAGATTTGAGTAAGTATACCCTATGATATGTGCCTAATGATGAAATCACATAATGAAGCATTTTTCAGAACATATTCCCATCCTTAAATGGTGTATGACTAAATGTTTGTTGAATTTGTATGGAATATTCTATTGTTTATCTTCATAATACCCATTCTTTTCTCATCTTATAAAAAGTAAAGCACAATTTTGTTTGGGAAAGCAATGTATCTAGTTAAAAATCCCCTCAAAGAAAGGAAACAGAGAGATCTCAAAGGACTTGTGGGGAGAGTGGAGTTTGACACTGAGAGTAAGTGGAGGGCTGAGAGTAAGGGGTTAGCATTAGATCTGAACTGTAGATTGGTCCTGAGTCCTGTTTCCTTGAAGATGTTGTGGAGTGCTGTGACCAGTCAAGGGCACATACCTGGGTTGCGGGTTTTCTTGGGAGGCAACTACTTGATGTGTCTCTTAAGTGTGGATCTCTCTCTCTCTCTCTCTCTCTCTCTCTCTCTCTCTCTCCCTCTCTCTCTCCCTCTCTAGCCTCCTCCTTCTCCCTCCCTTCCACTCTCTCTGAAAAGCAATGGAAAAAATATATCCGCAGGTGAGGATTAACAAACAAACAAACACCCAATAGCAGAATTAAAATTGCCTTTGTGACAAGACAAAACCAAACCAATGAGATGGAAAAACTTAATCAATGATGGTAGTAATATGATACAAATTCATAAATATATAGATGATGATAGGTAGAGACTTAAAAAGACAGAATGATTGGGCTAGAGAAAAAAAATGAATTGTGTGTTAAGATAATGGACCTTCCCAAGAGAAATGCCAGGAATAATTCACACAAATATACAAATCCCTGAGCTAGTAAAAGATAATAATATTTTTCCTTCAAAGTAATAAGTAATATTGCCTGGACAAACACCACAAAATGTAAGTGTAATAAAAATGTTTAATAATATTAACAATATATGTAATAAAAAGATTATTTTCATTAATCATAAATATCTGTAATGTGCCAATTACAAAAGTAGTGTAAGAAAATGGCAAATACACTAGAATGCACAGAAAGGAAAATACAAATGTCTTATTAGCATATGAAAAGATGAACAATGTCAAGTACAAATGCATGCAATGCAAAATTTTCTTAAAACTACTTTTTCTTAGTATGAGTGGTAAATATCTAAATATTTTCTGGGATATTGTGTTTTTGAGTGTGTAAATTTAGGGGTTCTTATGCATGGTTGGTAAGGATAAATTGACAAGTCATCATTCACACTCTTTAAGGAGTAGCACATTAAATAAAATTAGAGAAAACATTTTATGAGGGCTAGACTATATAAAAAATAAAAATGAGAGCACATAATGAAATATTTTATCTTAATGCTTTTAAAGAATATTTCAAAACAGTTCTAGAAAAACATAACTTTAAATATTAATTGAAATGCTGGAAATATTATGAAAATCAAATCATTGTTCAAAAAACTCTGTAAAGGATCCACTGTGTTCAAGTCACTTTTAAAAGATAAAGATAATTTTATTGAGCATGTCTATTAAATTTTATGATAGATATACTTTTAAATACTTAAGTGTTATCATAAGCAAATATATTTTTTGTTCTTAAGTGGATATTATAAGGAATCAACCCTCTCCTCCTTCACATTTCAACTATAGTACATTTGTAAATGAGCACATTAGCAAAAAAGTGATTACTCAAAATGGCAAACAATTTTATATTGGAAAGATAAGTTTATACATAAATAATATAAAAGATAAAAGTTATAAAAATATTTTGTTTTGATTTTATATAATCAATATTCTGTATCTTTGGTATTTACCTGACTTGTTAATATAAACTAATTTTTTATGGCAAAGAAAAAAGTAGGCTAAGAAATTCACATTTGTCACTACTGATCAATATTTCACTTATAGAACTAATTTTTCTTAAATGAATTTTAAAACGCTAAATGATCCATTATCCTAGTGTGGTGTTAAATATAGTAAAAATTATGCAGGGTGGGGCAAAAGTAAGTTTATAGTTGTGAGTCCGTGAAACACAGAGTTTATTCTTGTATTATTATTTATTAATTATTGTATTATTTTCCAAACAACTGTAAACTTACTTTGCCCCATCCTGTTTATATAAAATGAATAACAGTGTGCATAGCTTGTTCAGTTTTAATTGTACACGATTAGTTTTGAGTTAACAAAACCTATTTATCATTGTGAGAATATCTTGCAGGCTTAATTTTTTAAGAAATACATCAGGGTAAATATATTGATATTTATTTCAGATGCCAGATATCAAAATTATCCATTTTACTTTTCTTATACCTGAAAAAAAAATTGACCTGTCCTATATGATGCTACCAAGTTAAGTGGCTAAAATAACTTTTCTGTTAAAATTCCTGGGTCCACATTTTGGCCTGACCTTCGCTCCCTTTCCTTGAAGTGAATTGTGACTGCAACACAAGGACTGCTGGCATGCTTGCCGTGTTTGACCCTTGACTCAACAATTGCTACATGGGAATTAGGTTTCCAAACTATATTAGCAAGGGTCATACCTGGGCAGGAAAGAACAAATTGGGAACAAGTCCTTTCTAATGAAACTGTAACACAAAACAAGTCTGAAGACAGAGGTTACCCTGTGAAAGAGAAAAGACTCAAACAGTAAGAAAAATAAAACTATTAATCAAATGCCTGTAATCTTAGCTGGGGCTTCAGGGCTTAGAGACATGATCATGTCTTAACTTCACATGTTAAGTAAAATCTTTATATTCATAATATTTATGAATTTGTTTCTTTATTGATCAGATTTTCTTTTATAAATGATCTGAAATATGTAGGTATATTGTCCTAGTTTTCTCATATATCCAACTACTGACTATTATCCTGTATAATAAAAGGCTAATATGCAAATCGACCAAATGGCAGAATGACTGGTTGCTATGATGTGCATTGGCCACCACGAGGCAGACGCTCAATGCAGGAACTGCCCCCTGGTGATCAGTCTACTCTCACAGGGGGAGCGCTGCTAGGCCAGAAGCCGGACTTACAGCTAGTGAGCGCAGCGGCAGTGGTGGGAGCCTCTGGCTTAGGCCTGCTCCCAAAGCCATCAGTTGGACATCCTCTGAGGGCTCCCGGGCTGTGAGAGGATGCAGGCCAGGCTGAGGGATGCCCCAGAATGCATGAATTTTGTGCACCGGGCTTCTAGTTCCTAAATAATATTTTACTGAACATTGTATTTATGAGGCTGCTCTAACTCTAAATCCAAACAAACTTATGCTTATATAAAAACTAGAGGCCCAGCATGCAAAATCGCATGGTACCCCAGACCCGCTGCACCACCATGGGACCCATCGATGCACCTCCTGGTGACTGGTCATTTGGTTGTTACGATGTTAGCCTTTTATAATATAGATACACTACCAGCACATGCACATAAATATACACATACAGTCACGCCATTTTTCAATTTGGCCAAATCATACCCATTCTTTAAATCCCAAGTAACAAATTTTTTAATTGGCTGTTCTTTAAGAATTCATGTTTCTGGCACTTAAGTCTAATTCTTTTTTTTCTCCTATTATGTAGTCTACTGTAATAACCTTTCAAATGTTTTTCTTCTCCAATTAGTTGTGTTTTCTAAGAGTTGGGCATTTAACTCTGTAACCTGACAAACAGTGCATAGTGTGTATTAATGACCCTTACATGTGATAAACATATAGATCTAACTCCTTCAATGTAAACTGATGTTATAATAAAGGAGGAAAATATGTTATCTAATAACCTTGAGGGATAGCATAAATTAGAATGGCTAGGCAAAGGCATCCTGTATAATAAAAGCCTAAAATGCAAATTGTCCCCTCGACTGGGAGTTCGACCACTCACTATGACATGTGTTGATCACCAGGGGGCAGTGCAGAACATGGCAGACATGGGCAACACGGCACTGGCAGCGGGTGGCAGTGGAGGTGCTGTGAGCCCCGATGGGCCCTGACAAGTGCGGGACCACAGCGGGATGGTGGAGCAGATGAGCCGGCGGTGCCAGGCCAAGGCAGGTGTGAGCAGGGGCCTGATCACCCCACTAATCGCCCACTGAGCAGCAGCAGCAGTGGGGGTGGGGCTGCCACCTAGCTCCCAGGCACTGAGGGAGCCAGGCGGAGGGCTCTGCCCTAACTGATCGCTCTACAGACACTGACCAGTGGCTGGCAGGCCCTGATTGCCTGACCAGGGCCGGCTTCCAGGCTGGGAAGGGGAACTGGGGGTGAGTGGTGGCGACCAACCTCCAGCAATGCCCAGGTGGGGGGCTACAACCTCTCGTCGGCTACCTGGGAGTGTGGGTGACAGGGACAGAAGTGCGGTGAGAATGCGGGGTGTCCGCTGAGCTCGTTCTCACTCCCCCTGCTGCCCTCCCCCAGGACTCCAGGGATCATGCACTTGGGAAGCCCCCTGTGTTCAGGTACCAGATGCCTGCCAGGAGCCTGCCCCACACTCGCGTGGTCTCTTCCAGGTGAGCTGGGCCACAGCTACCGGGATTGCAGGGGCTGGTTGGGCTCCCCATGGGTTCGCAAAGGAGTGGGTCTACTAGTCCAGGCAGGAGATAATGCGCTGCCCACCTGGCCTCCATGCAGCACCACTGGGCGGCCCAGAGGCCCACACTGCACCCCAGCCCGTGGTGTTGGGCCACGCTCATCACATCTCCAAGTGGGGACTCAGGTGCCGTGATTCAGGCGGATTGGGGAACATGGGGGCCTGGGGGCTCAGGTGCTGCCCATGGCCCAGAAGTCAGCTGGGACCTGCACTTCAATGCCAGACGCTCATGCTTTGATCTCCAGCCAGGCATAGGGACCACATCCATGCACCAATGTTGTGCACCAGGCCTCTAGTTTAAATATAAGATGAAGCATGATGAGAAATTTTTATGGGTACTAAATTTTTGAATTGAATAAAAATGTTAACTTTGGCTATGCAAGAGACAGATATTCTAAGTAGACTGCTAAAAATATTGGGAGATATTAATAAATGGATATATATATATATATATATATATATGAATTGTAAGATGACATATTCCCTTTGAAATGTGAAGATAAATTTGAGATCTTCAAAGTTTTCAAATAATAGTATTTACAAAAATGAATCAACATAGTGTCTTACTAGACCTTGCTGATAAAAGTAAAGCAAAGTTGGGTGACAACAGTGAGTACATTAAAACAAGGATCTCCAGCCCTAACCGGTTTGGCTTAGTGGATAGAGCAGGGGTCCTCAAACTTTTTAAACAGGGGGCCAGTTCACTGTCCCCTCAGACTGTTGGAGGGCCGGACTATAGTTTAAAAAAAAACTATGAACAAATTCCTATGCACACTGCACATATCTTAGTTTGAAGTAAAAAAACAAAACGGGAACAAATACAATATTTGTATTTGCATGTGGCCCGCGGGCCGTAGTTTGAGGACCCCTGCTCTGGAGACTTTGAATCTTTGCCTGATCTAATTAGTCAGACACAGCCTGGGGTGTGCAGGAGGCAGCTGATCGATGTTTGTCTCTCATCGATGTTTCTAACTCTCTATCCCTCTCTCTTCCTCTCTGTAAAAAATCAATAAAATATATTTTTAAAAAATAAGGATCTCCAAAATTTAACACTGAGTAGGAAATATGTGTCATTTGAGTAAATATACTACACACTTTCTTTATTCTAGCAAATGTTCAAATTTAACTTAATAACATATATTCTAGGCATAAGCATTTGGATTTCAATAGAATTTTCAAGGATAATCATACTATAAAAAGAACCATACAAAATACAAATCACAAAACACCAAAGCTATGCAACAAATGTTTTCATTTCACTTTAAATACAAAATGTCCGTATTCCAACAAGTGGAGTAATAAGGGACATACATAACATACTGGACAAGTATCTGAAGAAATCAGTTCTCAAGACACTTCAGATCACGAACTTGGGAGATGGGCAACAAGTGAAATGGACAATATGATTTCACCAGTTTACAGCTTAGAGAGTTTCCAGGACACAGTGTAGGAAAAGGGCACCAAGTAACATATTGGGTTCACAAAGCTGAATTGAGAAACAGGGCACAACAAAGAAGCTAGAGTTCTGAGGGCAAACGTACATCGAGGCCACAGGAGCCCAAAAAGAAATCTGAAGATTCACAAGAGTACCCTTGATCTCATCCACATGAGAAAAACACCCGACATAAGGAGTTATATTGTCATTGAGGACTTGATTTCCCCTCTCCCCCAATATTTTTATGTTAAGATTAATTAACTTTCTTGCTTGTAACTGCAATTCATTTATTTCTAACTTTCTTATGCATATTATTATATCACTATCTGTACGTCTTTTAGTTCCCCCTATTACCTACACATCATTTAGAGTTTTGTTGCTTCTCCAAAGAATTTAATATATTGGGATGTTTAAATCCAATATAATTCTATAAATTAACATTGAACAGCCATTGGATGGA
>NW_005360641.1:1267675-1281868 GCF_000412655.1 Myotis brandtii
CATTAGATGGATATATATATATATATATATATTATATATATACCTTTAAAATCCCAATATTTAAGGTGTGATTGCTCTAAAAATAGAATTTTGTTAAGTTATATATTGAACATCAATTTAACCATAGTATATAAATATAATACACACCACACTACCTAATAACTATATTCTTTGGTGGGTAAGTCCATTCCTCTGTGTTTTCATTTGAAAGTGGGTATGATGAAAGAAGTTACTCCCTAGGAATGTCATGAAGATTAAAGGAAATAATATAGAATCAAAGCAAGACAAATATTATCTATTAATATTAAGTTAGTGAGAGTCCTTAAACATCCATATCTTTTTTACAGTTTTATTTTTTATGCCATCCTTAGAAAGTCATGTAGAAGCAAAAGACACTTTTTTCACTTTCTAGTGCCTAAAGCTGACAGCTTTTTAGGAATCCACTGCACACATACTTGTACTAGTACTTTCAAACCTGCCAATACATCTTAGCTACAGATTAACAAGGCTGTTTATCTCCATTCATCCTCAGGTCAGGTTATTGCTCTAAATGCATAGTTGACTTTAGAGGACAGCATCAAAATCCCCTGTGAGCACCTGATTTTTGAAAAGATCCCTCCCTTCTCTCTTACCTTTAATCTTTCATGTCCGGTACTTGAGTTTTTATCTTACCATTTGTCTTCTAAAACTCATGTTACACAATTGTGCCTGCCCTGTTCTCTAATTGACCCCAAAGGTCACTGATTCAGACTTATGGGCAACAAGCAATGGCTTTATGATAATAACATTGTTCCCCAGAAAAATAAAACATACCTTTCCTAGAAATATTTTTCCTCTCTTCCATTTATCGAAGAGGTTCTTACTCTTCTGATTCTTTCCTCATTATTTTCCTGAGTTGCAGACTCAGCACACTTAAACTAATTTTTGCTAATGAAATATTACATGCAAGACTCACAGTGAATCTTAAGCAACATTAAGAAACATGTATAGAAATCAGTTATGTAAATTTTGAACCTCCCACAAATTCCTTTTATCTTTTACATTTTCTTTTCTCTTTATCATTGGACATTTTTATACCTGGATGTTTATTATAATCCATTGAAAACAAGAGAGATGACAAGTTGTGTTGAAAAAATATTCCACATTATTTTACCATAGATAACTTTTATAAATGTATTCATTACTCTCAGAATCTAATGATTTCTAAGATTATATTTACCAGTGTAGACACTGTTTAAGTTTACATTTATGATATTTTAAAATGTTCACAGAAAAACTGAGAGGCAGGGATTGTTGCCATTCCATTTTATTTGGAGGAAACTCCCTGCTGAGGAACTGGAAACTCAGCACAGGACAGAAATATTATTTGACCCCGTGCACTTATATTTAGTGCTCAGCACTGACTCTTCTACTCTATTTACACACTTGCAGTTTCTGGTTTTCTCTGAGAAAAATCGAGATAATTTCCAAAATATAGAATAGACAATAAAAAGCTAAGTGGAATAAAAAATTATTTTAAAAACAATTAAAATTTAATTACATTAAATATTAATATTTATACAAACCACTAAAATACATGTTCAGTTCCCCTTTTTCCTATTTCAGATAGAATCCTAATGCATTTGCTAGTATTTTGAAATCCATATGACTCATATTTATATGTGTGAACTTAAAGATAATTTTCTTTCTTCACATAACTTCAAATAAATTTTTTAATCCTCACCCAGGAATATGTTTTTATTTTTTCTTAATATGTTTTTTCTTTCAATGTTTATTAAAAATTTTTAAATTTGACATTATTGCAACATTAAAAAAAACAACCTTTTTTCCCCACCTTTTGCCACGTCCACCCACCCCTGCCTCCCCATCCTTGGTCTTCCCAACACTATTGGCTATGTCCATGGGGTATGCATACAGGGAGAAGGAGAGAAAGAGAAACATCCATTAGAGAGAGAGAGAAACATCCATCGGCTGACTCCCTCATGCCCCCTGTTGTGGATCAAGAGCGCAACCTGGGCACATACCCTCACCAGAAGCCAACCCTTAAACTCTCAGGCAGTGGGGTGATGCTCAACCAACTGAGCCACATCAGCCAAAGCTGTTTATATTGCCCCCTCTCGCCTTCTGACAAGGATCATCAGGAGAGGATTCACGCCAGTAACAGAAGATCCCTATTGTATTCTGCGTGAAAGCAATGGGTAGCTGCCTTCTGGTGTTACTGCAGTCATATTTGGCTTTTATGAGACACTTTCAAATTCGTGCCCAACACTGAGGATTTAGTAGATTGATTAAGAGATATACTTTATGTGTGTTTTTTACTGTTTTATTATTAGTATCTCAAAAATGAAATCAGACATACTCAAGTAAGCTTTTTCAAAGAAATAAAATGATAGTTGACTTTGTTCTAAATCCTATATTTGGATTATTATACAGTACATATGTAATTATTAATTTTATAATTGAGTAATATTGATTTTTTTCCTGTAAAGAAGTAAATAAAAGCAGATGGTGAATAGGCATTAGCAGGATTTTCCATTAAGAATATGATAGCTTTGCCCTAGCCAGTTTGGCTCACTGGGTAGAGCGTCGGCCTGGGGACTTAAGAGTCCCGGGTTCGATTCCGGTAAAGGACATGTACCTTGGTTGCAGGCACATCCCCAGTACGGGGTGTGCAGGAAGCAGTTGATCGATGCTTCTTTCTCATCGATGTTTCTAACTCTCTATCCCTCTCCATTCCTCTCTGTAAAAAATCAATAAAATATATATTTTTTAAAAAAGAATATGATAGCTTAGATATTTTGCTTCTTTGCTGCAAATGCTTTATGTTTTTTCCCCCTAAGGATGGTATTGCTACTGTTTTGTTACTTATGGGAAAAAAAATTTAATGAAGCACAATTTTAAGATGAAAATAAATAAGAGAAGAGTCAAAATTGGTATTTTGAACAAATAATATACTTGTCAATAGAAAAAATATTAGTAATTTTTCAGGGAGTTTTAAAAAATAATTAAGCCATACAGCTGGGTTTTCTAGCTAAATCATTAAATCAGTATTGGTAGTAAAACATTGGTGAAAGGGGAGGTGTTATCTCACAAAATTTGCCAGAAGTATGTGTGTGTGTGTGTGTGTGTGTGTGTGTGTGTGTGTGTGTGTGTGTGTGTTGGCTTGCTGTTTGGGGGAGAAAATGTTAAAAATTTTAACTGATAAAATACACAAAAGAAAATAAAAGTATATAAGGTACACTGATATTAGAAGAAAATGCTAAGACATTATTTAAAGAAATAAAACCAGACCTAAACAAATGGTGATACATCTTACCTATGAATAAGAAAAATGTGAATACTTTTCAAATTTATTTATATATTAAATTTAACTTCCATCAAACCCCCAAGGGGATTATTCATGAAAGTAGTCAAAAGTTCATTAGAAATTTTATAGCACAAGAATAGAGAAAAGCAGCTATTAAAAGAAGCCAAAACAGAAATTCTACCTGGTTCTATAAAACAGCAAGATATAATATAGATCAATAATAATTGAGACAGAGAAATATTATTGTGGGAAAACCCACAGAACATGGAAATAGATTGCATACTTATAAACATAGCTATGCATATATGAAAAATTGGTATATAATACAATTGGCATTTCATATAAATGCAGCAGTACAGGACTATACACGATGTTGTTGGAACACAGAAGCACATGCAGTGAAATATTAAATTATTCTTTATTTCAACCCTTATGCAAAAGTCAATTCAAAATAAATGAACATCAAAATCAAATAACCAGATATGGGACACAAAACATTATAGTGTCACCCTAGCCATTATCTCAGTGATTAGAGCATCACCCTGCACACTGAAGAGTGGCAGGTTTCATTCCTCATCAAGAGCATGTACCTGGTCCACCCCAGTCTAGGACCTTACAGGAAGAAACTGGTTGACATTTCCCTCTCACATCCATGTTTCTTTCTCTATCTCTCTCTCCCACCTCCCTCCCTCCCTTTCACTAAAGGAAAGGAAAGGAAAGGAAAGGAAAGGAAAGGAAAGGAAAGGAAAGGAAAGGAAAGGAAAGGAAAGAAAATAAAAATATCCTCTGATGAGGATTAAACAAACAAACAAAAAACATTATAGTGTCAAAATAAAAGAAAATATTTTTTCCTTAAGACACAAAAGCACTTAGAATGTACTGTCCAAACAGAAAACTGTGTGCAGTGTGAAAACTGATAATATTAATATAGCAAATTAAGACTTTCTAAAGAACAAAACTTTGTACATAAAATAATGTCCAAAGATGCAGTGAAAGATGTTATTCTAAAACATGAAATTAAGTTTTAATGTCTATAAAATATGAACATTCCTACACATCCATATGAGAAAGACGGGTCATCTAATAGAAAGATAAGCATTGCCTATGCTAATAGATTCTTTATTTTACAGAATAAATAATATGAATTCCAATAAATAGATTATAAAAAAATATTTGATGTAATCAGTATTCAAGTAAATAAAATATAAATCAACAACTTACCATTTTCACTGCCAGTTGAAAAGAATCACCCAGAAGTGTGATAATTTGGGATTAACATTTTTTTGAATCTGATGTTCTACATGCTTTCTTTCATATAGTTTTGATTAGAATTGTAATCACTTATGGACATTTTAAAGAGCAATATGGAGTACATTTAATCATGATGCTTCTTGAACTAAACAGAAGTAGAGTAAAGCAAGTCTTAGGAAAACTATCCTGGTATTTATATACAAAATTGAGATATGATGGTTCGGAAGTTATAAAAGTAATTGATTGGGAGGATATAATATCAAACTATTGGAAGTTAATGGTATGATTAATAAGGTCACAAATAGAAATGGAAAAATATTGGATACTAAATTCCTTACAATAGTGAAATGAAGATAACTTGGTGCCTAACTGATTATGTTTTGCAAAGAAACCAAGAATGTTATGAGCAATACTGGATTTCTCATTTGAGTCATAAGGAAAATGGTTCTACCAGGGGAAATATTAGAATTCTTCATATTTTAACTCCAACAAACATATATACATGGTGCTTTCTTTGTCCACAGGGAGAGTTTCAGAAATTATTCAGGGCTATATATGGGTTTTTATGTGAGGAAAACATTATACATGCTATAAGGCAATGTACCAAAAATTTAGCTTTTTTCAAATACACAGAGTTTTTATTATATTATTAATATATTCAGTTACTAAAACTTATGCAGTATTTTAAAAGATAAACTTCTATCGAACTCTAAGGTTGTACTCCCAATTGCTTCTTCTTCTTCTTCTTTTTTTATCTTTCAATATGTTTAATCTCTTCAATTCCTCCATCTTTTCGTTTTTTGGCAGTTTGACAATTTTGATACGAAATACAAAAGCCATGAAAAAAAAAGTGTAGCACAAGCCTATTTTGTCTAAAGAGAAGAACCCAAAGACTGCAATTTCTTAGGGAACTCTGCCAAACATGATCCTTTCTGAAGATTTCTTTGTGAAACATGACTTCGGGAGTGGAAACTTTCATTTGTATGCCAGTAGCTGATGATGTGAAAGCTTAATACTCCACACTTTCTGGGCAAAGTGTTGCGATTTGCTATGCACTATTGACTATTCTTTGCCTGGCAGTTCTACCTCTTTTCAAATCAGTCCTATCAAAGTAAACTCAGTTATTGCCTTAGTAGATTTCCTTCACTTGTAACCAGGAAAGTAAAATTAAATCTTTGTATTTGTGTGTTCATTTTTATAAACAGATATTGTATTTTAAATAGGTACTTTTTTTATTTCAGCAATGAAGAGAGAGAGAGAGAGAGAGAGAGAGAGAGAGAATGATCAACGATGAGAGAGAATCATTGATCGGCTGCCTCCTGCATGCCCCACACAAGGGATGGAGCCCACAACCCAGGCATGTGTCCTGACCTGGAATCGAATCGAATCATAACCTCCTGGTTCATAGACTATGCTCAACAACTGAGCCACACCAGCCAGGCTTTTCTTTCTATTATTTTCTCTCTCTCCCTCTTTTTTTTTTTCTAACATGTTTTAGACTGTAAGTCCCAATTGTTTGAAAAGATTAGCTCAAGACTTACAGCAGTTAAAGTCCTCTTTCCTCAAAAATGGAAGGAGATCTTTCCTCATTGGCATTCCTATCATTTTGTAAGCCATTGATACTCCTGTATATTCATCTAGAAATATAGTTTACAACAGACCTCAACCTGCAATAGAGACTTCATGAACTTAGACTTATTATGATTATACCCATCCAACATCTAACAACTACAAAAATAAAGATAATACTTAGCAATTAAAAACACTTAAAGATAGGCAAAAGTTGTAAGAATGTTTCCTATTGAATTTAAAATTAAAAAGTGCCAGTTAAGTATTTTATATTAGGAGCCAATGTAAGAATAAAATTATAACTTTCAAGATATGAAGATTATAAAAAATATTAATTGTGTAAGAAAATATATGTGTGAATATAGACTTTCATTTACCAGAGTCTATTGATTGCAATATATACTACATTACCTTAGAAAGATCAAGCAATGTGAAATTATTTGGTGGATTCAGAGTAGTTCATAGAATTGAAGGAAAAACAGACAAAGGCATGAAACACAATAACTCCTGTTAGGTCAGGTAGGAACTCAAGGTTTGCATTTGTGAGCTGTTAGCAGAAAAAACTCAGACACATCAGTACAGACTTCTTTCTGGCCATAGAATATTTTATTAAAGATTTAATTCTTAGGAGAAATATTAGTGCAGTTTAAATTAAAATCCCTTACTTATCACTGATTAAGACTCCTATTAGAAACAGGTTAAATGGAAATGAGAGTTTTTTCCCCAATGAAAATGTGAGCAGTTATTACCATAAAAGGGACAGGATTTTCCATCATACAAGATCAACACATATCTCTTATATGCCTCTCTGAAACTGTCTGCCACCACATAGGCACACTCTTAGTTCTATACATAGAATTTCATAATATGTCCACTAAACATCATGTATTCTTATTGTAATATGCAACCTAAGCACAAGAACAATATAATTGGAAAGCGATTTTAACATTAAAGATAAGTAAGATCTTTTAAAAAGATGTATGCAATATAAATTCAATTTAATTATGTATCAATTTAGTTGGGTAAAAGAGTAATCAGAAAGGATGAAATTAGACATGAGCATTTTATGTAGAAGAACAAATTATTTTAAAATTTCATCTGCTTTCTTAACTATTTATGGCCCCCTATTTAATGCGCCTGAAAATGTCAGAAGGATTCATTACATTACCATGTGAAAGATGTGTATTTAGAAAAATTACATGCTACTCATGCCTTTTCCATTTAATAGTTATATTCCTAATTGCAAATTATTTAAACTCTCTGAATTTCTGCCTTCTAAGCAGTTAAAGAAAAGATAAGAAAGCCTGTATGTATATTCTTTTTTTAAAGTAGAAATAAAAGGATCAATATGTGAATGATTTCAATGCTGAAGAAATTATTAAATAGTACAGCTTAATAAAAATTCACCCGAACCAATATGCCCAATTAATATTTGACAAAGGAGGCAAGAACATACAATGGAGTCAAGATAGTCTCTTCAATAAATGGTGTTGGGAAAATTGGACAGATACATGCAAGAAAATGAAACTAGACCACCAACTTACACCATACACAAAAATAAACTCAAAATGGATAAAGGACTTAAATATACGACGGGAAACCATAAAAATACTAGAAGAATCCAAAGGCAACAAAATCTCAGACATATGCCAAAGCAATTTCTTCACTGATACAGCTCCTAGGGCAGTTGAAACTAAAGAGAAAATGAACAAATGGGACTACATCAAAATAAAAAGCTTCTGCACAGCAAAAGAAACCATCAACAAAACAACAAGAAAACCCACTGCATGGGAAAACATATTTGCCAACGTCATATCTGATAAGGGCCTAATCTCCAAAATTTATAGGGAACTCATACAACTTAACAAAAAGAAGATAAACAATCCAATCAAAAAATGGGCAAAGGACCTAAATAGACACCTTTCAAAAGAGGACATTCAGAAAGCCAAGAGACATATGAAAACATGCTCAAAGTCACTAATCATCCGAGAGATGCAAATCAAAACAACAATGAGGTACCATCTCACACCTGTCAGAATGGCTATCATCAACAAATCAACAAACGACAAGTGCTGGAGAGGATGTGGAGAAAAAGGAACACTTGTGCACTGCTGGTGGGAATGCAGACTGGTGCAGCCACTATGGAAGACAGTATGGAGTTTCCTCAAAAAACTGGAAATGGAACTCCCATTTGACCCTGTGATCCCACTTCTAGGAATATATCCCAAGAAACCAGAAACACCAATCAGAAAGGATATGTGCACCCATATGTTCATAGCAGCACAATTCACCATAGCTAAGATCTGGAAACAGCCTAAGTGCCCATCAGTAGATGAATGGATTAGAAAACTGTGGTACATCTACACGATGGAATACTATGCTGCTGTAAAAAAGAAGGAACTCTTACCATTTGCAACAGCATGGATGGAACTGGAGAGCATTATGCTAAGTGAAATAAGCCAGTCAATGAAGGAAAAACACCACATGATCTCACTCATTTATGTATAATAAGGCCATTATAAACTCAAAAAAAAATTCAAAGTAATAACCAAGATTGAAGAACATTTAGCTAATTTTAAGTTGACATTAAGATGGCCACAGAGTACAAGTTGGGAATGTGAGTTCTGATTATGAACCTCTTTGATACCCAAATGAAATAAGCCTACATCTCCCTTGAAAGGTGCTCAAAACATAAAAATACATACATGCATTTAAAAAACTCCATATATTTTATTGCTTTATGACTTGATTCAATTTTCTTTGATAGACTACGATCATAATAGTTAAACAATATTTAATTAATTTAAAATTTGGAACATCTGGTGAATTAGGAATAGTTTGAATTGATTGAGCACCAATCATAGTTGTATATATTTTTTAAATAGTAAACAAAACATACAGAAAAACTTTATTTTCTTGTAATAATTATTTTATGGGGATAATAAGCAGGTGGGCACAGTAATAATAAATGGTAACATAGTAAATATGAAAATTATATAGTTTCTAAAAATAATGTGAAGTTGGAAGGAGTAAAGAAATTAGGAGTTCTGTGGGAGATGGAATTTTAAACACAGTGGTTGTGGTAGTACTTATTTAGAAAGAGAAAGAAGTTGAGAGGATTAACTTTATTGATTTTTTGTTTTTATTTCCTTATGAACACAATGATAATGACTAAGTGCTCTGACTGGCTAGAACTAGAACATGTATGGGAAGCAAAAGTAAGTTTTGTTTGAAGTAATTCCTTTTTAAAAAATTATGTTTCAATTATAGTTGACATACAATATGTTATTAGTTTCAGGTGTTCATATGACAGATGTGGGTGGCAGAGGTAACTGCAGTGCAAAGGCCCTAATGTGAGGACTATCAATGGTTTATAAAAAGGGCAGGAATGCCATGAAGCAGGGAAAATGCTTCTTTAATTTCTTTTTTTTAATGTACTTATCTTTATTGTTGAAAATATTATAAATGTCCTCCTTTTTCCCCCAGTGACCCCTTTCATCCCACACTGGTCCCCCACCCCAGGCATTCATCACACTATTGCCTGTGTCTATGGGTTATGCATTTATGATGAAAGGCATCTTTAGCTCCTGGCGATCCCTTGGGCACCTACGTAAGTTTTAAACTAACCTTTTCTAAGAAAGACTTTCCAGTTTACTTGGTGTGGTTGGTGACCAGGTAGGAGAATAGTGTGATAGAGAAAACAGTAGGAGCCATGCAGAAGCAGTCAGAATGCTGGGGCAAGGGAGGATCCTCTTTATTTTAGTGAAAAGAATCTGAACACTCAGGAAATGAAAGTAATTAGCTCAAGGTCACTCAGCTAGTCAGTGGACTGAATTCTTAACATTTTTTTAGCTTATTCTAGGTGCTTTGTTACTGTTAGATCTCAGAGTGGAGAGGGTTGGAGAGGACCGGAAGAGATTAACCAAAGAATTTATATTCATATATGCATAACCCATGGACACAGACAATAGTGTGGGGAAGACCTGGAGTGGGGTGGGGCTGGGGGTGGTGGGGAACAAAGCATTGAAAGATGAGGTGTTATTGGAGAAAAGCGTGTCTCATTTTCCCCCATTGCTAGTGGCAGTGGGGTCATTGCGATAGCCCGAGAAAAGCTATTTTCTGAGACATGCATGGGAGAATGCAATATAGTAGAAATATTTATTTGCAAGAATTAGATCCCTGGGTTTCCAAAGTCCCGTTTCCCTTAGTCCAGTCATTGAAGAAGTGTAGCAGGGGTTTCAGTAGAGCTAAAATCAGACCCAGTGTCCAGAGTTTTCCTCTCAGGTTAGAGCAGGTTCCAGTACAACATCAACCTAGTTTCATTCCATTAGTCCATGGTATGTGGGAGTCTGCATGGAACAATGCCAGGAAGCCTAGTGTGCCAGGAGGAATCAAGAGAGAGAATTTCTTTATTCAGGGAATTATAAATCCCAAATTTCCATATGCTCATGGTGGCCATGCCCCTTTTGGCTAACCATCTTTGTCTCCAGGTGTGACTGACAGGTAAGTACCTTCCCTTTGCCTTCCCAGCTTTGCTTGGCATTTGTGTATCTTCCTTTTATTGGATCCATCCCCCAATGTTTTGCAAGGGACATACCTATAATCTCTGGTCTTTCCTTTGCTCCTTTTCTATTATTAAAAGCTAGTTAATTAAGACTGTATCCAGGGGACATCTGTAATAATGTCAGCAATAAAAATAATAATAAATATGAAAAATAGTGGTTTGAAATTTAGAGATCACAAATTTAGGCATGCATTTCATATTTGGGGGGGGGGGTGGACACCATTTGAACATGTTTAAGTCAAACTAAAAAGAAGTGAGATGTATAAAAAAGAGGAAGACATCAAAAGTATGAGTAAGGTTTAACGTTCAAGAGTCTAGGGTGTGAATTTTATGAGAGAGCCACAATATTCAGTTGTGATAGATTTACATTTCATGTCAAGTATAAACACATGCACAGGTAATGAACAAGGATGAATGTTACAGGGTTTGAGCCATTTCTTTAGTATGGAAAGTCAGGCAGATAAATTTATGTTCCCACTGAAATCAACTAAAACTGCTGGATTAAATTTTTTAAAGCATAAATACACACAAGAAACAAATCAACAATAACAAAAGATAATCCTTTTGTATTAAAGATCTGGCAAACTAATATAGATTAATCAGTATTTCAAAAATCTAAATTAAGACACATAAATATGCTTTGAATTCTGAGGCTGATTTTGAACAGGGAGAATCTGCCAACCTGACTTGAGCCTTACATCTAAAACAAAGGACTCAGCCTTTGGCCACCAACAGCAGAGAATTAAGTAGGAAATCCTCCCTGGGTAAAACCGGAGTAAATATTCCCACTCCCATAGGCCCAGTAAACTGCAAGAGGTATGCATTATTTAACACTAAGCACAAGAAAAGCAAAACAAAATAGTGCCTGAGAAGCTGTAATGACTTGACCTCAACCAGATTTGTGGTACAAATTCATAGTACCTAGGTAAATTAAAAAAAAAATACCTCAGTTAGGAATTATGTCATGATCTTTGAGTGCCTCAGATGCCCAACAGGAGAGAAAGTAGACCACCCCTGTAAGCATTAACATATTCCCAAACTACATCATCCTCTCACTGTTACATCAGTGTGTTTGTGAAGGAATAAGGTCTGGGCTTCCTATTCTGCCATTTTGCTAACATCACCTGAGTTATTTTTTTTATTGGTGAGTTGTAACACCCATTAATTATTCTGTGTAGCATTTTATTCTAGGAATATTCCCTAAGGATGGCTTGCTGTGCCTAAATATTGTGTAAAAATAAAATGGTTTATGCTGAATACCTGCTTTCCTTATGACTCGAATTTTGGTATATGCTAGGTAATTACTTATATGATCAGTTTCCAATAAGAATTTTGGAAACTAATAAACTGCTCTATTTTCCCCCCACATTTGTCCATGCTTCCCCCTCACAGATGATTAAATATATTATTAATAAGAATATATATTATTTCAATAAAGATTCCCTTACAAATTTCTCTTTTTGCAAGTAAGTTTCATCAATCAGTTTCACTGTAGCATTCTTAGTTCTTTAATTCTTTTAATTACTCAAATCTGAGGGTTATAAAACAAAAATGGAAAGAAGAATGGGGCACACTGCTTGAAAAAGAATGCTGGCTGCTTCTTTGTATTAAATTGCTCCAATAAAGAATGAAATGGCACTTTATAGCCATTTAATTAAGAAAGGGGTATTTTACTTCTATCTCATATCACAACTTACAAAAGAGTGTCTTTAATGGTTCTGCTCACTTAATTATGTCAACAATTAAGAGATTGTTAAACACTAAGCTATAACTTGTCTTGTTGCATTTGATTCATTTTACTGGCTACTTATATTTCAATTGATTCCTTTAAGTATCTGGATATAAGCAATGCTATAATGAAGCAAAATGATAGGGATGCAGTTATTTCAATTGGATTGGCTGTGACTTCATTTAAAAATTAAAGGTAATCTGTAATGTAAATATATGTTTTTAAGCCTATTTATATTACATTATGTTTTTTTAAATATATTTTTATTGTTGATAGTATTAAAGATATCTCCCATTTCTTCCCCCCCACCCTCCATTACTCCCCTCCTCCATGCCCCTACCCCCCTGCAAAAACATGACCATCTAAGTTAGGGAAGGGGTACCTGGCATGTGTGAAAACTAATAGCTAATTGAATTTACCACATCCTATCTAATAAAAGAGAAACATGGTAATTAGCCATAACTTCGCTACCCTTTCCATTGGCTAATCAGGGCAATATACAAATTAACTGCCAGCCAAGATGGCGGCCGACAGCCAGGCAACTGACACGAACAGGAGGCTTGCTTGCTCCAGTGACAGAGGAAGCCAAGGTTCCCCGCCTGCTGCTGCTGGGCTCTGAGCTGCTCTCTAAGAAACATTGTTACAAATATAGAAGCTAAACAAAACCCCAGAAACCTGCTTTCAGTCAGCCGGGATCTCAGAGCTGGAGTCGCAACAAAGTTTCAAATACAGAAGGTAAACAAAGCCCAGAAACCTGCTTTCAGCAGCCGAGGTTTCAGATCTAAAGCCGGCTCTCAGCTCCAGTGATAGCCATAGAAGGGAAATAAATCCCAGAATAAAAAAAGAAAGAAAAAAAAGAAAGGTTGGGAGCTTCAGTCACCTGCCAGCCTGAAAACGGCCCTCAGCCCCTCACCCAGACTGGCCAGGCACCCCAGTGGGGACCCCCACCCTGAAGGGGGTGTGACCAGCTGCAAACAGCCATCATCCCCTCACCCAGGCTGGCCAGGCACCCCAGTGGGGACCCCCACCCTGAAGGGGATGTGACCAGCTGCAAACAGCCATCATCCCCTCATCCAGGCTGGCCAGGCACCCCAGTGGGGACCCCCACCCTGAAGGGTGTGTGACCAGCTGCAAACAGCCATCATCCCCTCATCCAGGCTGGCCAGGCACCCCAGTGGGGACCCCCACCCTGAAGGGGGTGTGACCAGCTGCAAACAGCCATCATCCCCTCATCCAGGCTGGCCAGGCACCCCAGTGGGGACCCCCACCCTGAAGGGGGTGTGACCAGCTGCAAACAGCCATCATCCCCTCATCCAGGCTGGCCAGGCACCCAACCCCCTGATCGGCCCTGCTCTGTGCGTGACAGGTTTCGGCACCCCAACCCCCCCATGGGCCCTGCTCTGTGTGTGATGGGGTGGAGCCGCAACCTCCCCATCGGCCCTGCCCTGCTCTGTGCGTGACAGTGGGCAGCGTCCCAACCCCCTGATCGGCCGGCTCTGTATGTGACAGGGATGGCACCACAGCCCCCTGACCCGCCCTGCTCTGTGCGTGACAGGGTGTGGCGCCGCAACCCCCTGATTGGCCCTGCTCTGTGCATGACAGGGGATGGCGCTGCAACCTCCCCATCGACCCTGCCTTGAGTGTGACAGGGGGCAGTGCCCCAACCCCCCAATCGGCCCCACCCTGAGCGTGACTGAGGGTGGCATCACAACCTCCCAATCCGCCCTGCTCTGTGCATGACAGGGGGCAGCGCCCAACCCCCTGATTGGCCCT
>NW_005360641.1:1281922-1293979 GCF_000412655.1 Myotis brandtii
GAGGGGTCCCAGACTGTGAGAGGGCACAAGTGGGGCTGAGGGACACCCCCGCCCGCCATTGCACAAATTTTTGTGCACCAGGCCTCTAGTGTAAGTATAATAGTTTCATGTTCAGCTTCTCTGACCATATATTTCTTAGTCAGTATCACTATCATTTGACTTTGATACATACAGTGAAGAAAATAATTTCAAATTATTATAATAGTGACTATATCAAGTAAAATAAATAAACTGAAAATTAATTTCAAAAACATTGCTGAACTATCCTTTTACCAATAACACAGGTTAATCTAAGAATTAAACAGAGGTCTTTCAAAAATTAAAGCAAAGTTAAAAAGGCATATTTAAATACATAATGCCAATTTTAACATGGGACTTTTAAAAGTATTTTATTTGAAGGATATCATTTCTATTTCTTCTTTCCATATGCACTTTGAATATACTATACAGTATGTGAACACTGACTTAATTAAGGATATTTTGAGCAGCTGAGTCATAAACTGAGATATTTGTGAAGCCAAGTGAACAGTAGACAGTTTGGTATATCAGGCTATTTAAATCAACTTCAAAAAATTTCTCTCTAAAAGTTCTCCCAATTTCTTATCCAAAATTATTAAGTAAATCTATGTAAGTAATGTTCAGAAGGATACATCACTCCCTATTCCTATCCAAACAAGGCAAACATAAAATGTTGAAGAAAGTACAGTTTCAGAAACTATTATCCTTAGATCATGAAAAATAGGAAAATTACAGTTGTAACAAGGTTTATGTGTTACTCTGCAAGAATATATATGATGTTAATTAAAGAATCCCCAACCTCTTCTGGCTGAACCAATAATTTATTTTATTTCAGAGGAAAACCCTAAATAAAACAAGACAATAGTCAAAGAGTAGTTTGGCTCTTGCTAATTGAACCTTGTTCCATCTATTAAGCATCAGTGAAAAAAATAAACCTGCAAAAATAGGATATGTGAGCATTTACTCTTTGTAGAATAATGTATTAAAATGGATTTTGTGGCCTATTTTGAACTAGTTTAGTGATGCACCTACAATTAATTTTGTTCAAAAAGGAAATGTTAAATTTTATATATACTTATATATACTTTATAGAGACTCTCTTAAATTGTTTGATGTCGGAGATTTTGTTTTCATTATTTATGGAGTAGTTTCATTATTTACAGAAATAAAAATCCAGGTAATTATTTTTTTATAAGACACACCTTGTATGAGATTCCATTCACCAAAAAATTTGCCAGATTTGCCTGTTTACTATCATTGATGCACATGTTCAGTTTCTAAAAGATGAGATGGAAATTACTCATTATTCATAAATCATGTAATATTTTATAAAATGTTATTTTCCTTTTTGTCTTGTTCAGTGTTGTAACTCATAAGTTGGCATATAGGGTCTATTTTAAGTATATGCTAAATAAATGGAGGTAAAAGGCATATCACTTCATTTGCTATATAAAGCTAGGCTCTCTTAAACAAGACAAAACCAAATTACATGGATTTTTAGTTAGCATTCTCCCAGGTAGTTTCTTCTGTGCATAGTCCCATGCACCAGAAGGTCATGGTTCTTTTTCTCAGTAGGGGGCCTGCAGGAGGCCGCCGATCAATATTTCTCTCTCATCGATATTTCTATCTCTTTCTCCCTGTCCCCTCCTCTCTCTGAAATAAATGAAAACCTATAAAAAAATAGAAGTAACTTAAACTACTCTATAAAGAGACATAAATAGATTTTAATGTAATAATAACCGAGCATTATTTCACAACAAAACACATGATAAATGGATGTACCTAGGTCCTCCTTCAATAAATATATCTGTTAAACATAAGACTGAAAAAATAGGGAATGCTCCACCAGACACTTAAATCTATGCTGGGAGAGGAATTTACCTGTATAAGAATATTCTACAAAAATTGTAGTCTCTTGATTCAGGTAGCTATGGGTAGGATTTCTACTTCACTACTCACTAGCTTTCACAAATGTTATTACTAGTCATTCCTGGATTCTTATAACGAATAAATTAGACAATAAATGTAAAATGACTCAGGATCGAACTCCATAGAATGCCATATTGGGGAAGCCATTCACTTCATGTCATTGAAAAATCTTAGATATATGAAAAGAATTCTTGGTATAATTTAATAGTTTAATTTACATTAAGAATATAATGGCTTTCTCAAGGTTTTGTGTGACCATCTGCTTACCCCACAAAACTACACATAAACTTCAAATTATCATAATATAATATTATATTATATTATGTTATATTATTGACTTTTTGTTTCTAATTTTGTTTTAAATTTTTTATAATCATTAAAGAGGATTATGTAGGCATATGAATGCATGTATACACATACATTTGCTTACATATGAAATTATGTGCATATATTTCCAGTATATTATAGTGTCTCAAGAATTCAAAATAATAGCCAAAACCGGTTTGGCTCAGTGGATAGAGCGTCGGCCTGTGGACTGAAAGGTCCCAGGTTCGATTCCGGTCAGGGGCATGTACCTTGGTTGCGGGCACATTCCCAGTGGGAGATGTGCAGGAGGTGGCTGATCGATGTTTCTCTCTCATTGGTGTTTCTAACTCTCTATCTCTCTCCTTTCCTCTCTGTAAAAAATCAATAAAATATTAAAAAAAAGAATTCAAAATAATATTGTCACTAATGTAAAAGTTTCTAGTAATAAAATGTAAATATATGTAATTAAAAATTGTTTTTTGAAGCACTCAAACTGAATCACAATTTATAGCTGAACCATAGAACATGAATTTATGCATACAATGTTGATTTCTGATTTTTTTATAAAATGTTTTATCTTCATGCATTTAATTTATAAATATGTATAACAAAATTAGCCTCTGTACTACCAGTTTTGAAAGCTTGGTTTTAAGGCTTTTGCATTTACTTCAATTATTCCTTATTCTCCTCCCACAAATGGAAATGTGTTTATAATTCTGTATATACATTACTGTCCATAAAAATCATTTTATATATAGACCTATTTTAGAATACTTTCAAGAAAAAGATAGTAATACAGGACTATATTTATGAATGTTCTATACTTTATCTTTATATTTTGCTTCAAAGTTTTGCTTTTAGAATCAAAATGAATGAAACTCAAAGAAGAAACAAAAAAAATCATGTTTATATGAATAGCAAAATATCATTTTAAATGCTCATGTATTCCATTCTAATATTGAAGAACACTATATTCAACCTTATATTGGCTAATTCAATTACTTAAAAAAATAAATTTATTAAGAATTTGGGCCGAAACCGGTTTGGCTCAGTGGATAGAGCGTCGGTCTGCGGACGGAAAGGTCCCAGGTTCGATTCCGGTCAAGGGCATGTACCTGGGTTGCGGGCACATCCCCAGTAGGAGATGTGCAGGAGGCAGCTGGTCGATGTTTCTCTCTCATCGATGTTTCTAACTCTCTATCTCTCTCCCTTCCTCTCTGTAAAAAATCAATAAAATATATTTAAAAAAAAAAAGAATTTGGGACTTACATTTTGATTCTATCCTTCACTGTGTCTGCCTCACTGTAATATCAGACAGTAGAAACAAATAGATTGGAATTGTGCAAAGATATTAGAGGGGAAAAAAAGATTAAGTTTGAGTAGCAACATATGCAGATAACTGCTTTCACTTCTCTCATGGAGTTGTAAGTGGAGCTATTTGCTGACAATGACATGGTAAGCAGCAGGGTCAGAAACTTTAGGATAAGAGCAGTATTTAAAACTCCCTTGGGCAGAGATACTTATCTTGAAAAATGCTTAAAAGGAGAGAAAGATTGTTACAGAACTTGACAATCTAAGTAAATTTGCTTCCAAGATAAACAGGAAAAGTTTTGTAAGTGGATAGCCATAACAGTATGGGTCAGGGATAACAGGCATCAATAATAGCTTTCACAGCACTAAAACATAAGTATATAAATAAATAAAACAAAACAAACACAGAAACTACAAAAAACAACAACAACAAAAAACCAGAACTTACAACTTGTTTACAATTTGCACAGCAATAGGAAAGTTTTAGACAATAGAGGGAACTGGTGGAGAGAGTGAGTAGAATGAGTATGATATTGATGGGAAATTCTATAAATCCATTTACTTGTCCTCTAAACTTTCAGCATCATATATTACTAATTGGGTTTATAGTAGTGCTTCTTTAAAGTTTAGAGAGATATCTCCAAAATAAAAAGGCAAAGAAAATATATTTATTGCTTTTGGATTTTAAAGTCATGTTTTACTTATAACCTAGAACCAAATTTACATTTTATTGATTTCAATCTTATTTGTTTTAGCTCTTGTGTAAGATAAGATAATGTTATAACTGGACTAATTTACCTCTACGCTTATCCCCTGGGAAGGCTGGAAGTCTGGTGTTGATCCTTGGTCAAGAAAAGGATGAAAGGATGAAATATGCAGCTGAATCATAACTCTTAGGACAGCCAGAGCTAGCTTGCAAACATTGCTTATGGATTCCAGTGCTCTGATTAGAGTTTTGGATGGTATAAAGTAGTGCCTGGGTCCACCCTGGTTTCTACTTCTGGAACAGTAAAATTCAAGTTGCAAAATCCTGTGTTGGTAAGTTATCTTTCTCAAGATATCTTTGAACTTATGTCAGGTGGAAGTTCATCCAATAATAAGGGGTTAAGTTTGTTCACAAAAAAATTCATAAACTATTACTGACAATATATTAGCCTTGAGATGACAACATTTCAATATAAACTAGTAATTCTTCCATTTTTATAGATTTCATTTTGTTTTAGGACTCTTTGACATCTTTTAGCTTCTTACTAACTATATTGCAAAAGTGAGTTACATTTTTTATTTTTATATAGTTGTATTAACATTATTAATATTATTGGCTGTTTTATTTATCGTTTTCTTTATTTAAAATAATACATAATTTTAATGAGGAAACTGAACCATTTTTCATACACCTTCCCCAAAAATGCTTCTTGTCTAAAAGTTATCTAAAATAATAAAGCATAATATGCTAATTTGACCGGACAACCTTCCAGAGAAAGCCGGGGCTGCCAGGGAAGCCCGGGTCCCTGGTGCCAGAGGGAAGCCGCTGCTAGCAGCGGGAGAAGGAAGGCCTACTCTTTCACATGGCCTACTCTTGCACGAATTTTGTGCATCGAGCTTCTAGTTTCAGACAATACCACTTTTCCTTTTCAATCCAAAAGTTTAGTCCTAAAATTTAATTTGAATTAATTTTATTCTGAATACTTGGTCTTTGTGATAGCAAATTTACTCAAGGATATTGTGGACCACTATTCTAGTCACAGTTTGAAGCTAGTTTGTTTGTTTGATTGTTTATTTATTTATTTTTGAACACACAAAAGTGTAGTGAGTCAGAAAGTAATTTTTATAAATTCAATCATGACTTTTTTTTTCCTATTACAAAATTTCTAGTTTTATACTGTAAACATTGAACAGATCCCAAATAAGGGACATTTTCTTTAAGTAGCAATTTTACTCAGCACTATTGAAAATTTTAATATTATCCATCATAAAGGAAACTAACAAGTGTAAAGTTATCTCAAATTATTTGTGAAACTAAGATAAAATTGATTTTTACTTTTATTTCAAAATTTCATTAGACTTCTAAAAAGGAATGGTTATTACACATTAAATTCAGATTTTACTAATGTATAAATTTAGATTGCATATTTTCATAAAAAAGGAAAATAGTTTAAAAATCAGTTATTACACCAAATATCTCTTACTCTTCCAAAAGGTATAATGGAGTCTCTAAGAAGATTTTAGTACATGCTGGTTTTCTATATTTGGAATTTGTTTGGCCTAACTTTTTATTTTTAATTTAAATTATTATCATTGTTGTTGTTGTTTTAGGAGAATGCTTGGTTAAGATTGCTTGGACATCTGCTGCTTCACTGTGAGGGGAGAGAAGGAAACTTTAAGCTCACTGTGAAGGGGAAAATAAGACATTTGGAGGCGGGGGGGGGGCGGGGGGAGCGGCTAGCAATCTGAATCTGTGTCAGTAACCTGCATTCTGACACACACTCTTGCTAGCAGATAATTAACTCCATTTTTTTAAATTTTATTGATTTTTTACAGAGAGGGATAGAGAGTTAGAAACATCGATGAGAGAGAAACATCGATCAGCTGCCTCCTGCACACCCCCTACTGGGGATATGCCCGCAATCAAGGTACATGCCCTTGACTGGAATCGAACCTGGGACCCTTCAGTCCCCAGGCCGACACTCTATCCACTGAGCCAAACCAGCCAGGGCAACTCCATTCTTACCTGTGAAGCTTGTCCAGCCTTGCAGAACCTGTTCCCCGGAATACTCCCATTTTACAGAGTCCACCAACCAAGAACCATATAGAACTCCCAGAGTGGGTTGGCAACACTGGTGCCAGCCAGGCCAGGCTTCTGGGTGTAATCTCACTTCCCCCATCCCAACTCACGGGGAGGAGGGGGTAGGGGGTGCTGCAAAGCCCATGAAAATCCAGACGCCTGATCCATATTTGGGGGACAAGGACACTAAAAGGGATAAAAGGAAGGCTCCCTCCATACTCAGCACTCAGGCTTTGGAAGCTGATTGTCCTGAGTCACCGCACTGGTGCATTAAAGGCACCTCTTCTGACTCCCCTGAGTGCCCGACTGATTATTCTCCCGTGCCGCCTGGCAGCTTATCTATAACAACTGGGAATAAGACTTCATGGATGATGACAGAGGGAGAAAGGGCAGCATCAACCTGCTGGCTTCAGAGAACGCAAGTCTAGAAGAGCACCTGCACATGAAGGAAGTGACACATGGAGAAGTGCCTCGTATCTACTAGCAATCATGGGTATAGATTTTTTTTGTTGTTAGTTGGTTTTCATTTTTACCTCCAAGCATTTGGAGTCTCCATTTCTTTGCTTAGAGTCTTATTCCATACATGGACTATGAAGCAAGACATTACATAAAATCTGCAGTGCTCTTGTAAAAACTCCATGTTTGCTGGTGAAAATTCTTCTTTATGCTAGGAATAAAAGCTCAAATACACTTCATGACCATAATCATTTCCTTGTAGTAGATGTTTGTGAAGAGCAAAATCTTTTTGTCACTTACCTTAAGCAACCTCTGATTGCAGCATCCTAGACTTGGCCAACATAAAATAATTTCAAGTAAAATCGAGTGGTCAAAAGTGCGATGAGCTCCTCAAACTAAATTACAATACAAATGATTGTAACACTGACATTATTCAGTGTTCTCAACAGGCTTTACAATGTCCTTGCAAACAGCTTCTATTATGTTCTCTGCTGTTTACTGGTAAAATACAAAATTAGCTCCTTGTGTTCAACCTTGTTCAACCTTGCTCTGCCCTTAATTAATAGAAAATGCAGACATGCTAATTGAAAGGTTTTGTGCATAGTGCAGCAGTTTCACTTAATAATATCCTGGACCAAGCAGTAAAAATTATTAATTTTATTAATTCTTGACCCTTGAGTAGACATTTTAAATATTTAGTGATAAATAAATAATATGCAAAAAAATCACTTCTGCTGCTTACTCTAGTATAATAGTTATCTTAAGGTAAACCATATGATACTGATTGATTTGGGTTATGTTAAAATGTCTAAATAAGTAAATATATTTAAACACTCTATTTTAACTTCTGCAATGGTAAATATTGATATATAATCAATATGAAAAACAACCTTTGAAATTCTCAACACTTTTTAAGGTTGTAAAGGTATTAAGAGACCACAAATTTTGAAAACCACTGTTATAGTGTCTCTGTAAATCGAGGCAGGTAAGTCCTCACAATAAGCAGCTCATTATGGAAAACTGAACTGTTTTTACTTTTTTATGCAGTATGAACCAAATTCTTACTTTTAGGCATTTTTCTTCTAAATCATGTAGCAGATAATTACTCTTGTTGCTATTATTGTTGTTAAGAGTCACTTTTATAATTGTTCAGGTTCAGATTTTATTTAGCAAGATCTAAGGCAGTGGTTTGTGGTTTTGTGAAGGTGGATCCACTGTCTCCACATCTGGTCACAAAAGCTGTCTGGCATCATGAATGTAAAGACCGATTTTAACACTTCAAATGAAGAGACCAATTAAGATTCATTCTTCATTCCATTCCTTTACTACGGGGGTGGAGAATCCCCAGAGCATTAAATGAAACTTTTTCCATGTACTAGCAAAAGAAGACTTGTTGAAATAGTGCTTTCTCCCTCATGAACAGCTAAGCAATTTGTAAGACATTGATTCTTTTCCCCAAGTGGGAATTTGACAAGCTTTGCATTCTTGTCCCTTTCTACTTCCACTTCAATTTAGTAAATCTGTTGAGGCTTTGTTATAGCAGACTTCCAAGAGATTGTATTGTTTAGGGATTTTCTACATTGTGCTAGCTATGGAATTTTTCTCTCCTAATGAAAAGTATTTTAAATAGTAGTAAGACCAAACCTGGAGTTAAAACTGATGTTTGTTACCTACACTCAAAGATTTTTCCGGTCAGTAAAGTTTTATTTCAATGAAAAAGTAAAGATCTCCCTTACAAACTTGTCTAAATAAAGACTTTATTTTCTAGGGACTTTTTTGGGGGGAAAAATACATTAAACTGATTTCCAAAATGTCTCTACCTTCATGTATTCCTGCTAGTATTGAATGAGAGTTCCTGTAACACTACATATTTGCCAGAATATGCTGTTGTCGGAGTTCTGGATTTTGGCCATTTCAACAGGTGTGTAATGGTTACTTCATTGTTATTTTAACATGCATTTCCCTGATGACATATGATGTGGAGCATGTTTTCATTAGGTTTACTTGCTCTCTGTGTATATGCAGAGAGATGTCTGCTAAGGTCTTTCGCCCATTTTTTTAAACCAGGTTTTTTTTTGTTTTTTTATTTTTAAGAGTTCTTTGTCTATTTTAGAAAATAGTTCTTTATCAAATGTGTATTTTGCAAATAAGTTCTCCCAGTCTGTGACTTGTCTTTTCATTCTCTTGACCTTGCTTTTTACGGAGCAGAAGTTTATAATTTTAAGGAATCTGTCTCATAAATTATTTCTTTCATGGAATTTGCCTTTGGTGTTGTGTCTAAAAAGCCTCAAGCATGCCCAATGTCATCTATGTTTTCTCCTACAGTATTTTCTAGAAGTCACTCACAAAAGTTTTTTGTTTGTTTTTTGTTTTGTTTGTTTGTGTTAATCCTAATCCAAGTGTATTTCTTTTTTCCATTGATTTTTAGAGAGAGTGAAAAGGAGGTAGGGAGGGAGGGGGAGAGAGAGGAAGGATCAATGTGGAAGAGAAACATCCATTGGTTGCCTCCTCCACAGGTCCCAACTTGGGCCAGGGATTGAACCTGCAACCCAGAACCCAGGTGCATGACCTTGGCCAGGAATCGAATCTCTGACTCTTTGGTGTGCGGGCCTGACACTCTAACCATTGAGCAATACTGGCGAGGGCACAATAGTCATGTTTTGCTTTTGTTTTTGTCTTTTTATGATGGCAGTTTAATTCTTATCCAACTTCTTAATGGTATGTCGTTAGTACAGTTCTGAAAACAGAGGTTTCTAATAGTGTAAAAGGTATTGACTAATGGCATCAAAAATTAAATAATACCTGAGAATAAATATATATAAAGGAATACAATACATAATCTATAAAATAAAATTGTTGAAAGAATTTTAAAAAGTCCTTAATAAATGTAAAGTAATCCACATTTATGTATCAGAAGACAGCACATTTAAAATGGCAATACACCCAAACTGAGCAACATATTCAACATAACCCCTATAAAATACTACCTGGCTTCTTTATAGAAATTGACAATACATTTATAAGAGTCGTAACAATTTTGAAAAATAAGTAAGTTTAAAGACTCAAACTTCTTTATTTTAATCATTACAAAGTTACAATATTTAAGAAAGTGTGGTACTGCCATAAAAATCAACTTGTCAGTGGAATAGATTTCACTGTTAGGAAAAACACTTTACATTTATCATAAATTGATTTCAACAAGGGTGCAGAGACAATTCAAGGATAAATAAAGTCTTTTCAAGAAATGGTAATGGGAATATTCTTTTGCAAATGTATAAACCTGGTCTTCTATCTCATACTTATACCACATATGAAAAGTAACACAAAACAAACAAATGTCTAAATGTAAAAGACAAAAGGATAAATTTCTTAGAAAAAAATTGGTGCAACTCATTATGGCTTTGGAGCAGACAAAGGTTTCTTGGTTATATCACAAAAGCATAGCAACAGATGCCCTGGCCAGTTTGTGTCAGTGGTTAGAGTATCAACCTGCAGACTGAAGGGTCCCAGGTTCAATTCCCATCAAGGACATGTACCTCGTTTGCAGGGTCCACCCTGGCCCAGGCCCTGGTCAGAACATGTGCAGGAGGCAATCAATCGATGTGTTTCTCTCACATTGATGTTTCTCTTTGTCTTTCCCTCTCCTACTCTCTCTCTAAAAAAAAAAAAAATCAATGGAAAATATCCTCAGGTAAGTATTAAAAAAAAAAAGGCATATCAACAGAAGAAAAACTACATAAACTACATAAAGTGGACTTCACCGAAATATTTTTTAAAAATATTTACTTTAAAGGACATCATCAAGAATGGGAACAGACCCTTGGCTGGTGTTGCTTAGTGGTTAAAGTGTCAGCCTGCACATCAAAGGGTCTTGGGTTTGATTCCCAGTCAGGGGCATGTACATGGATTGGGGGTTCACTTCCTGGCTGGTCAGGGGGTATTGGGGAGGCAACCAGTCAATATGCCTCTCTCACTTCTCTCTCTCTCTCTCTCTCTCTCTCTCTCTCTCTCTTATATATATACTAGGGGCCCGGTGCACAAAAATTTGTGCACTGGGGAGGGGGTTCCCTCAGCCCAGCTTGCCCCCTATCACATACTGGGAGCCCTAGGGGATGTCCTACTACCTGCTCCCTGCTCCCCTTGGGGAGTGGGCCTAAGCCACCGTCTGGCCTCCCTTTGTGGGAGTCGACCGGGCTGATCAGGGGAAGGCACCAGCCCCATCACTGCACTGTTGCAGCCACTGCCAGTCACCGCAGCCACCAAGGTGTTTTCATCAACACGGACTCCAGTCCCTTTACCATGAAAAAATGACAACTTTCTTTAGGCATTTTCAAGAAGTGTCTTTCATAGGATATGACATTTCTTTCTTTCTTTATCCTCACCTGGGGATATGTTTCCATTGATTTTTAGAGAATGTGGAAGAGAAAGGGAAAGACAGAGAGAAACATCAAAGTGAGAGGAACACTTTGATTGGTTGCCTCCTGCATGAGCCCTGACCTGGGCCGGAGCCAGGGAGGAACCTGCAACCTAGGTACATGCCCTTGGTCAGAATTGAACCCAGAATCTGCGTTGGGCAGGCCGAGGCATTATCCACTGAGCCAAACTGGCTAGGACAGGATATGACATTTCTTAACCCTCCAGCAGCAGACCTTCCTTTTTTTCTCCAGGAGTGTGGTAAAAAAAACCCTAGATCACTTTTTGGACTCTTATTACCCAAGTTACTAAGAATATTACCAGTGGCATACAGGGAGCTTAACCAATCAGCAGTCAGAAAAGGTGTTTCCTCTGTAGTTCACACCAATTGCTGGTTTGGCCCCTGCCCAGGCCTAACGCCTCTGGCGAGTCATTAGCCCTGGGCCAGTGCACCCTCAGCTCCAAGCCACCGTGGCCATCAAGGATCGCTGGCTGGCTGCACCCCGATTCGGGCCGTCACCACCATCAAGGATCACTGGCTGGCGCCTCCTCGGCCCAAGCCTAAAGACTCTGGCCAAGGTTTTAGGCCTGGGCCGGGGCACCCCCAGCTCCCGCCGCAGCCACCGCCATCTATGATCGCTGGCTGGTTCCATCCTGGTTACCCCTGCCATCACCGCCGTCAACCATCGCTGGCTCAATGATCGCTGGCTGGCTCCTCCCTTACCCAGGCCTAAAGCCTCAGTCTGTGGCTTGGAGCCAACATATGCAAATTAGTCGCCATCTTGGTTGTCAGTTAATTTGCTTATACTCACTGATTAGCCAATGAAAAGGGTAGCGGT
>NW_005360641.1:1294185-1321744 GCF_000412655.1 Myotis brandtii
TTTCTCCCCTCCCTTCCTTCCACTTTCTTTGAAAACCAATGGAAAAAATATCCTCATGTGAGGATTAGTGAGGATTAGCAAAGATATAACAACAGAAAAAAAATAACAAATACAGAATGTGAATGGAACCCGGTGAATGTGAGAAAATAGTTTCTAATTATGTATCTGATAAGAACTAATATCCACAATATATAAATGGCTCCCACATTCCTATATAATAAAATCCTGATATGCAAATCAACCTGATGGCAGAAAGACCTACAGAACGACGGGTCCCTATGACCCACACTGACCACCAGAGGGCAGATGTTCAGTGAAGGAGCTGCCCTCTGGTGGTCAGTGCACTTCCACAGAGGGAGCACTGCTCAGCCAGAAGCCGGGCTCACGGCTAGCGAGCAAAGCAGCAGTGGCAGGAGCCTCTCCCACCTCCGCTGCAGGCGGGCAGTAAGGAGGGAGGGGTCCCAGACTGTGCAGGCCGGGCTGAGGGAGCCCCCACCCATCCCATCCAGTGTATGAATTTTGTGCACTGAGCCTCTAGTTCTAAAATAAAAAGAAATAACCCAGTTAAAAAAATGGTCAAAGATTTGAATAGCCATTTCTCTTAAGATAATGTACAAATGGCCAATAAGCACAAGACAAGTGCTCATCATTTAGCAATCTGGGAAATGAAAATCTATGACAAAATGAAATATCACTTCTCACCTATTGGGATGGCCAACATAAAAAAGACAGACCATAAAAAATCTCAGCAAAAATGTAAAGAGATTTGATCCCTCTTACTCTGTTGGTGGGATAGAAAAGAATGTAACTTCTTTGAAAAACAGTTTGATCATCCCTCCAAAAGATAAACATAAATTAGCATATGATTCAGCCATTCAACTCTGAGATACATACCAAGAGCATTAAAAGTTAAAAATATATATAGATGCAAAAATGTGTATGCCAATATTCATAGCAGTCTCCCATATAATAAAGGGGTAATATGCAAATTGGCAGTCACACCCTCACAAAGATGGCTGCCTACAACCAGGCCAGCAGGGGGGTTAGTGAGGGATGACCAAATGACTGAATAAGCAGTCTGCATGGGGTGACCAGGCCAGCAGGGGGGTTAGTGAGGGATGACCAAATGACTGAATAAGCAGTCTGCATGGGGTGACCAGGCCAGCAGGGGGGTTAGTGAGGGATGACCAAATGACTGAATAAGCAGTCTGCATGGGGTGACCAGGCCAGCAGGGGGGTTAGTGAGGGACAACAAACAACTGAACAAGCAGGCTGTGTTGGGTGACCAGGCCAGCAGGGGGTTAGTGAGGGATGACCAAACTACTGAACAAGCAGGCTGCAGGGGGGCAACCAGGCTGGCAGGAGGGGCAGTTGGGGGTGACCAGGCCATCGGGGGGGGCAGTAAGAGGCAACCAGGAGGGCAGGAGGCAGTTGGGGGTGATTAGGCTGGCGGGGGGGGGGGCAGTAAGGGGCAACCAGGCTGGCAGGGGAGGCAGTTACAGGCGACCAGGCAGGCAGGCAGGTAAACAATTAGGAGCCAGCAGTCCAGGATTGTGAGAGGGATATCTGACTGCCGGTTTAGGCTAAACTGGCAGTCAGACATCCCCCAAGGATCCCATATTGGAGAGGGTGCAGGCTGGGCTGAGGGGACCCCCCCCCTGCACAAATTTCATGCACCGGGCCTCTAGTTAATAATAATAGCTAAAATGTAGAAGCATCCCATCATCCATCAACTGAGGAATGAATAAAACAAAATGTTCTATGCAATTAAATATTTTTCTGAATTAAAATATGACAATGGAGCTATCTATGTTATAACATAAATAGACTTTAAAATCATTATGTTGAATAAAAGAAACAAGTCACATAATACCACATATTGTATCATTTCATTTATATAAAATGTCTAGAATATATAAATCTAAGATAAAGAAAGTAGATTAACAGTTGCCTGTGGCTGAGGTTTGAGGAGATGGGTATATAGGGAATGCTAATGGGTAGACTTTCTTTTAGGGGCAATTGAAATATTCTAAGATTTTGGTGATGGTTTTTAACTTTATAAAGATATTTTAAAAATTAGCTTTACCCTTTAATATGTGAATTGTATAGTCTGTGAATAATATTTCAGTAAACTTGTTATGAAGACTGAAAAAATAACAGGTGAGCCCTGGCTAGGTGGTTCAGTTGGTTAGAGTGTCATCACCCATACACCAAAAGGCTGAGGGCTCAATTCTCAGTCAGGGCACATACCTAGGTTGAGGGTTCAATTCCCAGTCGGGTGCCTACAAAACAGGAAGCAACCTATTAATGTTTCTCTCTCATCTCTCTCTCTCTCTCTCTCTCTCTCTCTCTCTCTCTCTCTCTCTCTCTCTCCCCCCCATTCCTTTCTCTTTAAAGTCAATAAAAACATATCCATTGGTGAGGATTTTTAAAAGAATAATTGAAGGTGAAAAATGTCTCCCTCTGTGGCACAATTCCAAAAGTATTCCTTGGAAATTTTTCTTGAAAAGTTGCTCTATAACAGTGGTTCTCAACCTTCCTAGTGCCGCGACCCTTTAATACAGTTCCTCATGTTGTGGTGACCCCCAATTTCATTGTTACAAATTGGACATAATTAAAGCACAGTGATTAAGCACAAAAACAATATGTAATTATATATGTGTTTTCTGATATATGTGTTTTCTGATGGTCTTAGGCGCTCCCTGTGAAAGGGTCATTCAACCCCCAAAGGGGTCACAACCCACAGGTTGAGAACCGCTGCTCTATAATCTGTTTCTTTAGGTCTCCTCTTGATTCTGTCATTTATACTTTAAAACCTCCAGTCTGGCTAAAATAAACACATTAAATTTCATTTTCTATAATAGAAAAAACTGACATATGCCTTGTTTTTTCAATTACATATTTATTTTAGTTTTGTTTGTGATATTAAAATGTAAATAATATAGTAAAAGATGATACAGTCTTTTAGATGCGGAATTAGATTCTCAGTGCATTATGTAGTTCACTCAACCTGACTTGTTTTTTATTTCTAGTACATTTTACATAATCTTTTCAGTTGCTTTATTGATTTACTTTAACCTTTTACAGGAGAAGGCAGTAAAATGCACATCAAGACATGTAGTTATCACTTCTGCTTTATGATACATAAACTCTATGACCTTTCATCATGATGCAGTGCAGAGATTAAATTTTTGTGATAAACAAGAATTTAGTATTTGTAAAATTGGGCTATGAGTACCTATTTCATGTTTTGTTGTTGTTGTTGTTGTTAAGCAAAATCGATGTAATTCATATAAAATACTTAGTGATGACCTGAATGGTGAGCCCAGGTGTTTTTCCTGGATCCTGTCTAGAGGCGTGGAAGAGTGAGCTCCACGGACCAGAAGATTTAAGCCAAAGGGTGGAAAATTTACTACAAGCAGATTCAGACTCCCCTCACGGGGAGGGGAGAGCAATAATGGGCTGCCCCCCTTGAGCCTTGTGGCCCAGGGGTATATATTTGCTACAAGCCTACTCTGTGTCTACCTGTATCCTCACCTTTCTGATTCCCTCAATTGTTCTTGCCCAGCAATGGACCTGAACTTTCCCTGTTTCTATGCGTTCTTTCTCTCTTCCTATGCTGAACTTTCTCTGCTCCTATGCATTTGTATACCTTGTTGCTGCAGGCCCTCCCTAGTTTTCCCCCTGCCTCCCACTTTGAGTCCTGAAACATTTTATTATTCCTTCTTGGTTGGTTCCTGTGGTTAGGCTTGCTCAAACTGCTATGTCTTCCCCCTGCCTATGTTTTCCAGTGTACCCCTGCCCTATCTGCCTGTGTTTCAAGTTAACCCTCTCATTAATATTAGAGTTTTCCATATATAAGACAAAATATTTTTTATTTTCCCTAGGAAATGTTTTTGACACTTCATTTATATTATTAATAGAACTTAACTCTCCAATTCAATTATCTCTTATGATTCTTTTCCTTATAAAATCCACTATGTGTTGAAAGAGTCAATGAAGGTATTAATACACTGAGAACATAGCTATACCAACAAAAATGAAACCATCTTTATTACCATCTAATTAAATACTCATAAGTATACTTGAGAAAAATTGTACAAGAGAATTACATGAAGTATCATATGAGAAAAGAAATATCACTCCTATGTTTATCTGTAATCTATTTTTACAAATTGGAAAAAATCTGAATTTATTTTAATATTGCTATAATAATGTGTATTTAGACAAGTTTGCTTCTAATCCTTTAAAGAAAATGGAGTGTAAATTATCAGCAATTTGTAATCTGGTGCAGGTAATCTGATTAATAACTTGAATGCTATACATGAGAATTTAAATGATAAATTAAAATAAAATAATGTTGGAATGATCTATGATATAAGCTATAATATCAAAGTTTATGTATTTTAAAAAATTTGACTATTTTATCTAATTATCTATCATAAGAGGCATTTATTTTCTTCTAAATTTTACACTAATTTCATCTCACTAAAATTTGTTTAGGGTTAGAGTCAGCATAATTATATGCTATTCAACTAAAATATGAGAATAACAACATAACCAAAATAAATTTTAACTTTATACACATAAAAGCCTAATATGCAAATTGTCCCCTCAGGAGTTTGACTGGGAAACCAGGAGTTTGATCTCTTGCTATGACATTCGCTGACCACCAGGGGGTGATATGGAACAAAGAAAGGCCCTGGCCAGCACCCAGCAGGCCCTGATTGGCCCTGATCACTGGCCAAGCCTAGGGACCCTACCAGTGCATGGATTTCGTGCACCAGGCCTCTAGTTTCTTAATAAATGGCTTTTTTAAAAAAAATGTGTCTTTATTGTTGAAAATATTACAGATATACCCTTTGTTTTTCTGTGTATTTTTTTTTTTTTCCCATTGACCCCCCTCCACCCTGCACCTGCCCATTCCAGGCCTTCACCACACTATTGTCTGTGTCCATGGGCTATACATATCCTATATAATAAAATCATAGTATGCAAATTGTCCCCTCTAATGGGAGTTATCTGGGAGTTTAACCATGGGGTGGGACCGGCCAGGGAAAGGGATCTGGCAGCCCGCAGTTGGCAGCTGCTAGGGACCCTACCAGTGCACGAATTTCATGCACTGGGCCTCTAGTATTCATATAAATTCTCTGGTTAATCTCTCCCCATCCCTGCCTTCCCTCTGAAATTCATCAGTCTGTTCATGCTTCTATGTCTCTGAATCTATTTTGTTCATCAGTTTATTTTATTCATTAGAGTCCATATATGAGTGAGCTCTTTTTAATAGATACTATCTCTTAAATCCAATGGATTTCTTATACAGACAAGCTTTTATTCACTTTTTTTTATCTATTATTTAACTTATGTATATATGTAGGCACTCATTAAATTACTGTATACTGATTGCTTACTATATATCATAAATTTATCTTTTTTCATGAATATTAAAAATTCTACGAGAGCCCTGGCTGGTGTGGCATAGTTGGTTGGGCACCTCCAGTGCACCAAAAAGTTGCTGGTTCAATTCCTAGTCCTGGTTGCAGGTTCCTCATTGCGGGGCATGCAGGAGGCAGCTGATAGGTATTCCTCTCTCACATACATCTTTCTCTTTCTTTCTCCCTTTCCCTTCCTCTCTCTCTAAAAAGCAATACAAATAGAAAATAAAAAATTCTAGGAGAAAGAGGTGTATATGTGAAAAAAAAAATAGAGCCATTACCTTTAAAAATGCTATTATATAAATTAAATCTTTCATATTAGGACCTGGTAAGTTCTACATGAGGTTGTCAGATAAGTTCTAAATGAGGCTTTTTTTTTTTTTTTACTCATTTGATGCTTTGTATAACATTTTTATTTATCTCTCTATTTCATCTCTTTATTCATGTAAATTCCTTTTCCTCTCTATATTTCTCTACATTAATGTTTGTGTCAAAATCTTACCTTTAATCTTAGCCAATCATCCCATATAAAATGGTGGTTTCAACTGGTCAGTAATAGTTTCCCCCAGAATTTTAGATTCTTATGTACCTGTGGTTGAGATATAATCACCATAATAATTTAAACAAAAAAACAATGCCCCCAAATTAACTCCTCTGTTGATTATTGTATATATATATATATATATATGTTAGTTTTTGCTACATAACGCACCACCTAAATCATAGTAAATTATTATATATTATTGTCATATACATTTTACTATTTTTTTTTCATTTCTGACACTTGTATTATAGAGAAAGGGCGAATAGTGATATTAAAATATTTATTCTAATTAATTTCCTTTCAATGTGCATGAATCCATGTACCAGGCCACTAGTAAGTTATAAGTTTCAGGCAAGGTTTTCTACTCCTCTGGTACTTAATCAGAACAACTTGATAAATAAATTATGCCAGTTAAAAACTCTTAGAAAAAACAAACAAACAAAAAAGTGTCTGGGTATCAGCAGCGCTGGGGATCAGCAAGATTAGAGTCTTGCCTCTTGGAGAAAATAATACAACAGGAGAGACAGAGACCAATGGCAGTAAGCGACAGAGTTTTATTATAAGTGAAAGTACATCTGAGGGAGGTTCAGATGGTGAGCTACAGGGAGGTTCAAGTCCTTCGATTGGGGACAGACAGAGAGAGAGAAACATCAATGTGAGAAAGATGCATCAATTGGTGGCTTCCCACATGTGTCTCAACCAGGGTCTTGGATGGAGACTGCAACCTAGGTACACACCCTTGACCAGTAGCAAACCTGGTATCCTTCAATCTGTTGGCCAACACTCTATCCACTGAGCCTGGGCTCATGTTTAGTCTTAATCCTTTTGTACCATTCCTCTTACCTGCTGGGCTTTCTAGAATTTTGTTTGCCTGCAGGTGTCTTGTAAGATCTGCCCTTTTGGTTCTGGGAGTCATTTTAACTACATTTCTTTCTCCCTGTTTTTGTCTAACTGTGATGATTGTTTTTAACTCCCTGCCACTCTGTTTTATTCAAGCATGATCGTCGTCCTGTCCCTGTTCTGCTCATATCTATCTAACTGCCTATTCTAACATGGGGGTCACAAGAGGAGTTTCAGTCCTTAGACAACACATAACAAATTCAACTGATTTTATCTTGGCCAAGATTCAATAAACAGACTTGTAAGCATCCCCAGAGATCAATATACTTTTTTCAGTCCCTCTGTAAATCACTTATATCGACTGAATGTAATCACTAGCCACATGTGGCTATTGAACACTTCATATGTGGCTGGTGGAAGTGCAGAATTAAATATTATTTACTTTATATTTAATATAAATTAACATAAGGTTAATTAGCCACATGTGGGTAATGGCTACAATACTGGATAGCAAAATCTGATCATTTGGAATATAATGGCTGTATATATATATATAAATACATACACACACATATAAAATACACATATATATTAGTACTAAGCATTCTAGCACAAATTTGTTCATAATCATGTTTAAATTTGTAAATTATTTTACTTCCTTTCACTATTGACATTTGAACTTTCTTAGAGTTATTAACAGATTGGGTGAATATAATCATTAATTTATTGTTAAATAACAATTTCTTTCTCTGGTCAATTAGCTTATATAAGATGAATATCTTTTGGAGGTTTAATTAAATCTCTAAATCCGTTTGATCATCAAAAGCAGTATTATCAAAGGCTCTGTTGAGATCAGTCAAATTAATCTTACCAATTACACCAGCACTGCACCAACTGCAGTTACATTCTTGATATATTTATATTATTAAAAAAAAGTCGGTTAGAATTAAACATAGTATGTTAGCAGACTTCCTAATATAAACAACTTTCATTCATATACCAAATGCTAACTTAAATTAAGTTGTAAATTAAGGGGGAAAAAATAGCAGTTAATTCTAGCTTCCAAATTTATTTAGGCATAGCTGTATGGCTTTTTCCCCCTCATAGTTCCTTAAGATCATGCTATACGGTTAACAATCAACACCAAGTAAATCTTAGTTTTGCTCATGCCTGAAAGCTTCTCAGAGGCCCTGTTGGTGAACATTGGAGCTATATTCAATAGAAATTGATCCCATGCTGACACAGGCTTTTGTTTCATAGTTATTCTTTACCTTGTTTACCCCCCTCCCGCCTGACACACACACACAGAGAACATGCTTTTACATGCAAATTGTTTTCCAGAATCAATTAATTTTTGATGTCTTCTTATATAATAAAGAAATAATATGCAAATTGACCCTCATGCCCTTGCGTCACAAGATGGCCACTCCCACATCATCACAAGATGGCCACCCCCATGTTGTGATAAGATGGCTGGCAGGGGAGGGCACTTGGGGCAACCAGGCCTGCAGGGGAGGGCAGTTGGGGCCAATCGGGTTGGCAGGGGAGCAGTTAGGTGTCAATCAGGCCAGCAGGAGAGCCTGATCATAGGGGGTGATCAGGCTGGCAGGCAGAAGCGGTTAGGGGCAATCAGGTAGGCAGGCAGGCAAGTGGTTAGGAGCCAGCAGTCCTGGATTGTGAGAGGGATGTCTGACTGCCGGTTTAGGCCCCATCCTGCAAGATCAGGCCTAAACCGGCAGTTGGACATCCCCCAAGGGATCCCAGATTGGAGAGGGTTCTGGCTGGGCTGAGGGATACCCCCCAACCCAGTGCATGTATTTCATGTACTGGGCCTCTAGTCATTTATAAGCTGCCAAGTATTAATGATAAGGTTGAAAATTTTGCATTCTGTAGTTGTAACTATAAGCAACTCTGAATTTCACAATTATTTAATAATGTTTTTAGCAATGTTATTTATATGGCTAAGTGTTTTTGAAGTTGTTTTGCATTTATCAGGTGTCAGAACACATTTCAAAAATAATGAGGGACAAGTTAGAAAAGTGTATTAAATACCAGTGACTGCTGTTATCACCTTATTAACACTAAATAATAAAACAATTTCTAACCATATAATAAGTAATAAAAGTCAAAGAAAAATATTATAAAAGCTAAAATAATGAATCTAAATAAAAGCTAAAATAATAATAAGGAAAATAATTGACAGTAACCAAGTAGTAGATAAACACAAATAAAAATAAAAGTGACAATGTAGCAGAGGCATAGTTGGTTTAAAAATTTATATTTTACATTTGTTTTTGCCAAGATTTTAAAGGTTTAATTTAAAATACTCTTAAAACAATTACATTAATAAATCAAGCTATTAGGACTGGGTCTTTTCAGACACTACAGTTCTAAATTTATCTAAAAAAATGCTTCATTAACAGAATAATTATTGAATATTTTAAAATGTAAAAACATATTTGATTTATATATCATAATTCATTTTTTAGTTATAACTGGTTTGGTGCTAGCTATTATCTAAATAATGAGGGTGATTAACAAAGTCAATAGAGAATAAACATCTTGATTTTTATAGTTAATTTTATGTGTCAACTTGGGTAAGCCATGGTACCCAGAGATTTGATCAAATCTAGATGTTTCTAGATAAGTCATTTTTAAATTTTATTAACATTTAAAATGGTAGATTGAGTACAGCAAAGCATCCTTTATAATGTAGGTGGACCTCATTTAATTAGTTGAAATTCTTAATAGAAAAGGACTGACTTTCATGGAAGAAGAAAGAATTCTGCCAGCAGATCACTTTTGGACTCAACATGCAACTCTTCCCTGGGTCTGCAGTCTCCTGGCCTACTCTGCATATTTTGGACTTGCCAAGACTCCAAAATCACATGTGCCAATTCCTTTAAATAAATAATAAATAATGAACTGGAGAGAAAGCGGGGGGGGGGGGGTAGAAGTTGCTTTGGAGTTTAATAATGGATAGAAACTAGAAGATTTTTGAGGTGCATGTTAGTAAAACCTAGATTTCATTGAAGAAACTCTGTAGAAATATGGATGCTCGAATTGTTTCTGATGAGGCTTCAGAGGGAAAGAGGACTATGCTATTGAACACTGGAGGAAAGAGGAGCTTTATTATAAAGTGGGAAAGACCTTGTGTTCTAGTTTTTTGTGAATCATAGAACTGGTAAGTGATTAACTTGGATATTTAGCTGAGGAAATTCCTTTGCACAATGTTGAAGGCACTACCTAATTTTTCCTTTTGCTTATATAAGTATACTAACTAGTACATAAGCAGAGAAACATACATTGAAGAAGAAATTTTTAAGCATAAAGTAACCAGAACTTGAAGATTTGGAAAATTCTCAACCTATCCATATTGTGAAAAATAGAAAGCATGTTCTACACAGAACATTAATGGTGTGGCTGGTGGAAAAAATGGCTATAAAGAGATTATAGATGTAACTCATGGATCCAATCAATCATTACTGTAGAAGTGCTTCTAATGAAGAGGACAGAGACAGGAAAAAGTGAAGAAAGGCTATTGGATTTCTGAGATTCTACAGGAGAGGCCAATAGAGCTGTCTTTAAACATGTTATCCTTCATAAAAAAAAAAAAAAAAAAAAAAAAAAAAAAAGATACCAAAGGCAGTTACTCCACTGCCATGATGGACTTAGAGGAACAGATGTAGGGGACAGGCCTGTCTTCCTCTTGATTCCTAAGGCAGAGCTTTCATTCAGGGCCCTATGGTAGGGCTACTGCCCAGTGCCATAGGGACCACACTTCTCCCTATGGCAGGGGAAGTAAGGCTACCATCCATGCTGGTGGAGAAGACAATGTTGTTACCCAGGTGGGTCTGGAGGACAGAGCATTAAATCAAAGAGGATTATTCACAAGCTGTAAAATGTAATGGAATTTGGCCCTGGACAGTTAGGTCTGTTAGGCCCTGTTGGTTAGAGCCTGGTAGGCCAAGGTTGCAGGTTCGATCCCCAGTCAGGGCACATGCAATAAGCAACCAATGAATATATAAGCAAGTAGGATCTCTCTCTCTCTCTCTCTCTCTCTCTCTCTCTCTCTCTCTCTCTCTTTCTCATAATAAAAAATAAATTAAATTAATGGAATTTGCCCTATTAAGATTCCAATTTGCCTGGGACTCTATGACCCTTTTTTTCTTTCCAATTTCTTTCTTTTGGAATGGAAATATCTACCCTATGCCTGTCTATTCTATTTTTGAAATCTAATTTTTGCTGGTCTCACAGATTCACAGGTGACGAAGAATTGTCCCAGGATGAATCATACTTCAAGGCTCAATTATACCTGACTTAGATATTTAAATGGTATTTTATACTTAGAATTGATGCTTGAATGGGTTAGGAATTTGGGGATTATTGGGTGAGGTGAATACATGTTATGTACAAGAAGGATATGAATTTTGTGGGGCAAAAGGTGGAAGTGTATGGGGCCAAAATGTTTATCCCAGAAATTTATATGTTGAACCACTTCAAGAATACAACTAAAAGATGGAACAGACATCATCCAGAACCACAGGAAGGCTGGCTGAGTTGAAATTTTACAACTAGAAGAAAAGAGAAAAGCATTCTGAGACTCAGAGGAGGTACAGTGCAGAAGTAAAGTACAGAGGTACGGAGGTGCATGCGGAAGGGCTGGAGGCTGAGGACAAGGTTGTCTTTTTCAATTGATAGGGAGTCTCAAGCTCTGAGCTCCAGTTCCGGACGAGTCTCTGGGAACCCAGACTCATACGGGAGAAACTGGACAGTCTGGCATCGGTCGGAACTCGAGGGCAGCTTTCTCTCGGAGGTGCTTGCAGCGATTGCCGGGACACTGAGAATAGGGGCCTCTGAGGGCAGCCATAGCTACTTGCTCCGCCCTGTAGATCCCCTGGGACCCCCGCCCAGCCCAAACTGTGTGCCGGCTTTTGCATATTAGAGGCCTGGCCCTTTGCAAACAGAAAATTACCTAACAAACTTGCAGCTGGCCCAAGGCCCCAGGGCAACTCGCATTGCTTCACAGCTGAGCTCCTGCTGGGTAGCCTCAGGAAGAGGCTAGATTAGCACCTCCTTAGAGATCCAGGAGCCAGTGTGCCTGGTGGTCAGAATGGGACCATTGCAGCTCCTTGGATCCATAAAACACACACTCAGGGGGCAGACTCAGTGAGCACCAAAGCCCCACTGAAGCAAGTCTTGCCCCGGAGGGGTGTCTCCAGCACAGAAGTTCTCCCACTGCAAACACAGCTGATTCTCACAGCCAATTGGCCTGGAGGTCAATCCCTCCCAGTGTTACCTACAACAATCAAGGCTTAACTACAACAAGACTGTGCACAAAGCCCACAAAGTGGTGCACCAAGAGTGTCCACCTCAGGTAATTGGGGAGGCTGAGCCACTGGGCCCTATAGGACACACAAAGCCCACAAGGGGGTGCACCAAGAGTGTCCACCTCAGGTAACTGGGGAGGCTGAGCCACTGGGCCCTGTAGGACACCTAGCACACAAAACCACTCTACCAACACAGGGAAGCAGACAAAATGCGAAGACAAAGAAACAGGTCACAAATGACAGAAATGGAGGACAGCAAACGACTGGATATAGAGTTCAAAACCACGGTTCTAAGATTTTTCAAGAATTTTATGGAAACCGCCGATAAATGTATTGAGATCCTTAAGAAATCTAGTGAGACCCTCGATGTTGTGATAAAGGACCAACTAGAAATTAAGCATACACTGACTGAAATAAAGAATATTATACAGACTCCCAACAGCAGACCAGAGGATCGCAAGAATCAAGTCAAAGATTTGAAATACGAAGAAGCAAAAAACACCCAACCGGAAAAGCAAAATGAAAAAAGAATCCAAAAATACGAAGATAGTGTAAGGAGCCTCTGGGACAACTTCAAGCGTACCAACATCAGAATTATAGGGGTACCAGAAGAAGAGAGAGGGCAAGATATTGAAAACCTATTTGAAGAAATAATGACAGAAAACTTCCCCTACCTGGTGAAAGAAATAGACTTCCAAGTCCAGGAAGCGCAGAGAACCCCAAACAAAAGGAATCCAAAGAGGACCACACCAAGACACATCATAATTAAAATGCCAAGAGCAAAAGACAAAGAGAGAATCTTAAAAGCAGCAAGAGAAAGATAGTCAGTTACCTACAAGGGAGTACCCATACGACTGTCAGCTGATTTCTCAACAGAAACTATGCAGGCCAGAAGGGAGTGGCAAGAAATATTCAAAGTGATGAATAGCAAGAACCTACAACCAAGATTACTTTACCCAGCAAAGCTATCATTCAGAATTGAAGGTCAGATAAAGAGCTTCACAGATAAGAAAAAGCTAAAGGAGTTCATCACCACCAAACCAGTATTATATGAAATGCTGAAAGGTATTATTTAAGAAGAAGAGAAAGAAGAAGAAAAAGGTAAAGATAAAAATTATGAACAACAAATACATATCTATCAACAAGTGAATCTAAAAATCAAGTGAATAAAAAATCTGATGAACAGAATAAACTGGTGAATATAATAGAAACAGGGGCATAGAAAGGGAGTGGACTGATAATTCTCTGGGGGGAAGAGAGTGTGGGGGGTGTGGGAAGAGATTGGACAAAAATCGTACACCTATGGACAAGGACAGTGGGAGGGGTAAGGACAGGGAGTGCGGTGGGAACCGGGTGGAGGGGAGCCATGGGGGGGTGAAGAGGAATAACTGTGTGGACGAAAGGGGCCACATGCTGACCTGACAAGCTCAGGAGAGGCCTGCACGGCAGTCTTGCAAACTCGGAGACCTAAAGTAATCACAAAGGATGGTCTGAAATTAAACTTTAACTAAAAGCAGTTATGGTGGGCAGTTACGTCCTGGGCAAGTATCTTCACTGACTAAGTCAACCTTTACCTTAACTAAGCCTATCTGTCTTTTTGCATCTATGATAACATACCCTTGAAATGTCTGGGTAACTTGTGACTTCCCTTTATCTGGAGCCCCTGGGGCACAACCAAATGTGCTGGGCCCCAGGACAGATACCACAAATTCCTTCATCATAAGTATGTGTCCATCCTTTTACTTTTTATCCAATCCCAGGGGTTCCCCTCCCCCCTCCTTTGCTTTATCCCTCCTCCTTAATCTATCATCAATGATTTCATGTAACCCACCTATGTTCCTCCTTTGATTGAAATATATAAATACAAATGTAACCCTGCCATTCTCCGGAGCATTATCTCAATTCGTTGAGGTTCTGTTTCCTGGCATATGTCGACAGTTTGGCTCAAATAAACTCACCAAAAATTCTTTACAGGTTTCAATGGTTTTTTACATTAACAACTGTAATAATCTGAACAATAAAGATTTAATTAAGAAAAAAAAGACAAATGATACCATTCTCATTTTGTCTGTTTAAATGTTACAGAATGGACAGGAAATAAATTTGTCTCTTAAATTTGAGAAATAAATTGCTTAAGTGCTGAAAGAAAAAAATAAATAAATAAAAAGATAACATTGGAATGTGATAAGTATCATGCTGGAGGCAAGCCCAAGGTGCTCCCCCCCCCCCAAAACCTTTATAATCCTTTAAAAAATATCTTTATTGTTGAAAGTATTACATATGTCCACTTCTCCGCCCCTCCAATTAAACCCCTCCAGCCTGCTCCTACCTGCCCCCCTTCCCAGGCTTTCACAACCTAATTGTCCATGTCCATGGGTAATGCATATTTATTTATTTATTTATTGTCTTTGGTTGCTTACCTCCCCTGCCTTCCCTCTGAGATTCTGCACTCTGTTCCATACTTCCATGTCTCTGGATCCTCTCTGTTCATCAGTTTATTTTATTAATTATATTCCACATATGAGTGAAATCATGTGATAATTGTCTTTCTCTGACTGCTTATTTCACTCAGCCTGATACTCTCCAGGTCCCTCCATGCTACCTCAAAGGGTAAGAGATTATTCTTTTTTACTGCTGCACAGTATTCCATGGTATAAATGTACCACAGCTGTTTTAGCCACTCATCTACTGATGGGCACTTAAGCCCAAGGTGTTTTGTAAATACCAGGGAGAGGCACTTTGGCAAGTCCTGGGGCTTCACAGGATGCTTCCTGACCAAGATCATGTGCCATTAGTAGGTGAGGCCCAGGACAATGGTAGAGGTTTGGGTGGTGAGTGGAGTGGGAGAGCTGTGTAAACAGATAGAACAGCACGGGAAAAGGATCAGAGATAGTGTAATCGGACACTCAAAGTGTCGGGGCTGCCTGTCACTACTTGAGCCACTTCAGCAGAGACAGGGTTGAATCATATATGAGTGTTTATTCCTATACTGACAGCAGCATGGGAGAGCAGCAGGTCATCCACAAAAATCTGCTTTTCAGCCCCCTATAAGCCAGCTGCTTATCTGTGGTAAAAGTAGGGATTACAGGCAGGGAGAAGTAGGAGGCTGGGGTGGGAATCCATTGTTTGGGCAACAAGGTTGTTAATTTTTTCATTATAATAGGCTGTTCTTGAAGGAGAATGGACCACATTCCAAGGTTGACTCCCTGGTCCAAGATTGACCCCCAGGTCCCGGGGGCATACAACTCTTAACCAGGTCAGAATGTCCTTTCTTGAACCAACACAAGGCAATCATGGTTAACAGAGCACAATTAATATTTCCCATAACCATAACTAATCCCCCAACATTCCATTTTTTCCCCCTCTAATCATAGCAGCAGCCTCTGTCTCTCCTTTGATCTATTGTCCTGCCTTTGACCTTCCTACACAGATTTCTTCCTAGGGCAGCAGTGTCCCTGGCTCTCTCAATCCTGGGAGAGAAAAGATGATTGGACCTCTTCACTAGCCAATCAAGCCCTCCTAACGCCATACACCAGCTGCACTCACATCCCTAGGTTCTCCTTGGCCCACCAGACACACATGTACCCTTGAAGACCGTCCATCAATACAGGATCCTAAAAGAAGAGTCTTTACACCCATTACCCAGTTACATACCAATAATAATATAGGGCTATTCTTCAAAGGAGGGATTGAAAATATTTTAGTGTTTAAATGGTGGAAGTCAGTGTCTGTGGCAGACGGAATTTACACCTCTCTATCAAACAAACCACCCTAAATGCCTATTCCTGACAAAAGGCAAATCAAATTCCTCCTAGGGCGCTAAGAGGACCCTCCAAAGGTCAGAGTGTTTCTCTGGTAGCAATCCAGAAAAGTGGAGAGAAGAAATCTAGCTGCTATTTAATATAGTAAATATATTTACTATATTAAATATACTTACTATATTTAAATATATTTTAATATACTTAACATCTAGCTGCTATTCCATTCTCTAACATGAGAATGGAAGCCTATCTGAATGGGCAGGGCCAGTCTCAGCCCATAGGAATATTATGTTCATAGTGGGTAGATCCTGTGAACTTTTTTTTTTTTTTTGAGAGCATCCATTCACCCAAGGAACTAGCAAGGTTAGTCACTTGTAAGTGAAGAACTGAGGTCAACTGAAAGTGAAGAACTCGAGTCCAATCTTGCTCACAATGTAGGAGGAGCCCATTCCTACCAGGGGCCTGAGAGATTTGGAAGAGGCTGGGTGAAGGCTGAGCATAGAAGAGATTTCCCTTATGGAGTTCAAGGTCAAGTCAACCTACAGTCAATAGCTCTGCTCTAAATTATAATAAAATACCACTCAACACTCAGTAGGATGGCTATATTTTTTAAAAAAACATTCATGAGATTGTTTAAAAATTGGACCCCTCGTACATTGCTGGTGGAAATGTGAAATAGCGGGGCCACGTTGGAAAACGAGAGTCACCAGATGGCCCAGAAGTTCCACTTCTAGGTACATACCCAAAAGAAATGGAAACATGTTCACACAAAAAACTTGTACACAATGTTCATAGCAGCACTATTCCTAAGAGCCTCAAACCAGAAACAACCCAAATACTCATCAACTGATGAATGGGTAAACAAAATGTGGTATACCCATACACTAGAATACAGCATACATAAAACTTTAAAATGTTATGCTAAGTGAAAGAAGCCTGTCACAAAAGACCAGATATTATGACTGCATTTATGTGAAATGCCCCCCCCCCCATAGGCATATCCCTGGAGACATATCCATACAGAAAGCAGATTAGTGACTGCCTGGGGCTAGGGCTGGAGGACAGGGAGGGGGCACTGGGAAAGAAAGGCCACTGTTAACGTGTATGGGTTTAAAGTCCTACAATTGGCTCCTCTCTGAGGGGGTGTGGCTAGGCCCTGGGGGCGTGGCTGGACTCCTGGGTGGCACAAGCCAGTTTAAAGCCTGTCGGAGGCACAGCAGCCCAGGCTGTAGTGGCTATTACACCTGGAGGCATGGAGGCCTTCTCTTGCCTCTGCGGTGTGGGCTCTTTACGGGGTTGTAGGTGTCATCAGAAGCGCCAGAGCCCAGCTGAGACAGCAGCAGCTGATGGCAACCAGGCCCCCGCAGAAAAGCAAGTCGAGGCAGATGCCACAGCTCGGCGCTGTGCGGGGAGTGGAGGAATCGCGAGCCCCATGCCGCCCCCGCACTGCTCCCTGCAGGACTTTCCCGTGGAGATGCTGGTGGAGATCTTCGCCTCGCTTCCCGGCAGCGACCTGCCCAGCCTGGCCCAGGCCTGCACCAAATTCCACCACATCCTGCACATCGACAGCATCTGGAGACGGCGCTGCCGCGAGGAGTTTGGCGAAGTCTATGCGAAGCTGTTCCCATACAGACACATTTTGGGATTGTGGCAGCTAAATTACAGCTATAGAACGCTGCTGAATGTCGTGGTGGACGGCTTATGCATTACTGGCTGGGCGTACAGGCCTTCCCTTAACACCCATGTGCGTGGCCCAATACATTTCAAGCCCTCGTTCAGAATTCGCCTGACGGAGAGGAAACCAGCCACGGTGGAGTGCATGGAAGGCCTCCACAGCAGGCCCCACCACCGCCACATGCAGACTCAGAAGGACAGGTTCACCATCCAGTGCATCAAGACAGACCACCGAAAGGATTCACCAACGCGGCCTTGGGACGAACGGGGGCGGGTGCTGGTGCAGGAGGACGGACAGCAGTATGACTGCCTGACCTACCGCCGCCTCTACCTCCCGCCACGCCACCCGGACGACCTCATCAGGCCAGGCCTCTTCCAAGGCAAATACGGCCTAATGATTGCCATGCTCAGCTTCCATGGGAAGTATGCCAGGGTCACCAATATCACGGGAGACTCCAACGGGATGTTAGAGATCCACCTCATGCGCCGCATCCAGCTGCGAGATGGCGAGATCTTCCGCAACTTCAACAAGCTCTCCCGCGTGGTCCAGGAGATTGACGAGCTGGTGATCCCGGAGCAGCGGCAAGAAGACGGGACTGAGGAAAGCCAGGGCCATGGCTGGCAGAGCCCTGCCCAGCCCAGTGTCGGGGAGGCCGGGGCTGCAGCTTCGGAGGAGCAGCCTGTCCGGTTTGTTCTGCCTGTGGGCGTGCGCTCAAGTGACCAGAACTACCCCCGCACCTGCAGGATGTGTTTCTATGGCGTGGACACTGTTACTGTTAGCTTACATGGCTTCACCTACACCTGGCGCCACCCTGGAGTCTTCATCCTGTTTGATGAGAACCACTTCGGGTTCATCTGGCTGGAGGGGAAACACTTCTTCCTGTACGTCAGAGTCCAGGACACCTTCCAGAATGTGGAGGCGCCATCCCCGCAGGCCTTCCTGGAGATGCTCAAGGACATTCAAACCGGACCCCCTGGGGGGAGCAGCTTGCATGCACTTTGAAGATTTGACCTTCTGCCCAGGTTACCCACCTTTGTTTGTTTTTTTAATCCTCACCCGAGGGTATTTTCCCATTAATGTTTAGAGAGAGTCGGGGAGAGAGGGAAAGACAGAAATAATCGATGTGAGAGAAACACATCAGTTGGTTGCCTCCTGCCCAAGCCAGGACCAGGGCCAGGCTGGGTAAGAGCTACTGAGGTAGAAATAAACCTTAAACCAGTGGTCTCAACCTTCCTAATGCTACGACCCTTTACAGTTCCTCATGCGGTGGTGACCCCCAATTTCATTGTTACCAATTGAACATAATTAAAGCATAGTGATTAATCACAAAAACAATATGTAATTATATATGTGTTTTCCGATGGTCTTTGGCGACCCCTGTGAAAGGGTCGTTCGACCCACAGGTTGAGAACCGCTGCCTTAGACCTTTCCATCCGCAGGTCCAGGCTCTATCCACTGAGCCAAACCAGCTAGGGCTGAGCATTTCTTTTTAAAAAGAAAGAAAGAAAAAGGAAAGATCCTAAAATTAGATACTGGTAATTGTTAGATTGTACAACTCTGAATATAATAAAAACCACTGAATTGTACATTTTATTTTATTTTATTTTTTTAATTAAATCTTTATTGTTCAGATAAAAAAAAGAAATTTATATGTTAAAATCGGAATCTCTAGTATCTCAGAATGTGACAGTATTTGGAAATAGGATCTTTAAAGAGGTAATTGAGGTAATATGAGGGGGTCTTTTGTGGGGCTTAATCCAATATGTCTTGTGCCTTTAAGAAAATGTGAGACACACCAGACATGGGTACACAGAGAGGAAAGACCATGTGAGGACATACCAAGTAGGTGGTCATCTGAAAGCCAAAAAGAGAGGTCTCAGAAGATAGCAAACCTGCTGACATCGTGATCTCCAACTTCCAGCTAGCAGAACTGTGAGAAAATAAATCTCAGTTTTGTAAGCTACACAGTTTGTGGTATTTTTTTATGGAAGACCTAGCAAGTTATTATAGTGACTAAATTGAAATTGTCTGAGTAGTAGAAAGTGGTAAAAAGCCACAAAACATGCAAAAATCTATTGTATGCTTTGCCCTATTTAAGATAGTGCTTCTCAGAAAATTAATGAATTATCAACTACTTTACTCTAAGTCTAAGACAAAATGCAAATTTGCTTCCCCTATGTTCAACAGTATGTCCTACCAACAAAAATTTAAAATATCAATTGTAAGTAATATATAAATTAAAGTATAGAAAAGATAACTTATATACACCCGCAGAATAAAGGTATTATTGAAAATTTGCCTTATGTGAAAAATATAGTCTATCTTTGTTTATTTATATAATGAACACTTAAAGTCATTATTTGGTAAAACATTTCTTCATGTTTATATGGTTATATTTGACTAATTAAAAAACCCTAAGTAAATACAGGATTTTAAAAGTAAACTATAATAAGTTTGAATAGTTTTGTGCATTTATAAATAACATATTTCACATAAAAATTGCCCAGTTTCATTTATTGATTACAGATAATGGAAATCCTTATTGGCTTTGCCTTGAGAGAAATTTTATTTACAATGACTTTGGTTGCAGATAAGCTTCACTTAAAATTTCAGGGCTGTCATATGTGAACGGAATGCTCTCAATCTTTATGACAGTAAACTGGGATTTAAGGATGATACATCCAATATTATTGTGAAGATTAATATAGTTAGATAGACACAGAGTTGTATAACAACTGATACGTAATCTTTAAGGCATGATTCCCAAAGATATTACATAGTGAATATCAGCCTTCTATTTAATAAGCAGTTGATTATTTTTAATTAAAAATTTTTTAATTTATTAAGCAAAACACTTCAGTCTGGTCAATTCCTCATTATTATTTAGTTGGTCCGTCATTATTCCCTAATGACATTGTAATCTATCCATAAACTCTACATGTAAAATTTTGTGTCTTCATGCCTCCGTCCTAATTCATGCCTGATATGCCCTCCTTACTTGCTTCTTTGCTTGTGAAGGATAGTAAAATATGCCACGCCCAAATATGCCTCTTTGACATAAGGATTATTTTGAGAAACTGCAAACCCAGGAGAAACTCTAAAAATAGAAGTTACCCTTATGTAAGAGAAATTTACATTAGAAAAGGGCCCTGTCCCAGGAGGAGAGCTAGTAGCAGAGATCACCTTTCTTTCCAGAGAGACTTATGTGCACAGTTGGGCAACTTTGGTTTCAACCCATGAAACAGGAGATCACCAGTTTGATTCCCAATCAGGGTACATGCCCAGGTTGGGGGCTCGATCCCAGGTAGGGTGCTTGCAGGAGGCAGCCAATCAATGTTTCTCTCTCATCAATGTTTCTATCTCTCTACCGTGCTCCCTTCCTCTCTAAAGTCAATAAAGACATATTTTAAATAAGTAAATAAAATTACTCTTCAAATAAATTTTACTAAATAGACTGTATTGGTGTTGAACTAGCTTTCTAAGGCCAACCTGGAGCTACTCCTACCCAGGGTGCCACATCAGTAAACCAAAAGTTATATAACTTCCGTGTCCCTGTAAATGCTCACCTCAACTAGAAATGCATTATATTCAGGCAGTCAGTCCCCAAACACGAAGATAATGCTGGGCCTTCTCACACTAAGCATGGTTGACTCTGTGGCCACTGCCAACCAGATATTTTCTATTTTTGTTCATTGTTTTGTATTCTTTATCCAATAAAAACTTTCTGCCTTCTGACCCATGATATAGTACTGACTCAGGGTTGTTTTATTGAGCAGGGTTATTTCTTTCCCAGGTCCTTGTCCAGATGGATTCCAAGAATGAAGCCACAAATAAAATATGGCAGGTGAAAATTACAGAAAGTTTATTGCAAGCAAACACTACCTCTAAAACCTTAATTCTAAATTCTAAGCCTTAAACTCTGACCCTCTTGGTGCAGAGGGGCAGAGGAGCCACCTAAGAAAAAGTGTCCTCTCAGTTCCTAATCCTAAGACTGTCCCTCCTGGATGGACAGAGGGGCCCCAAAGAAGGGTGATCACTGCTTTCTTTGTCTTGTGGTATTAAATAGGCTGGAAATCCTCCTTTCAACCATGAGACCTTAGCCCTGTAATCAGCTCCCATGACCCCCACATCCATACTTTTTCTTGTTTGGTCATCTGATCTGTTTAGGTTGGAGTCGCTTTTGATTGATCTTGTGGTTTTCTCCCAGTTGTGCTGGCAGAGATGTCTTATCTTATAGCTCTCCCAGCTGCTCAGGTCAGGGCTACTGTTGGTCTGACTTATGGTCACTTTAGTTGCTCAGGCCAGAGATACCCCTGTCTGTCCTTGGTTTATGACTGTTTTAATTGCTCAGGCCAGAAATATTTCTATCTGCCTGTGGCATTTCTCTATCCTCTGTACAAGTAAGATAAGCATCCCGGCGTCTTCAAGTCTCTATCTATGTATTCCTCTCCCATGGACCCTCCTCATTCCATAAACCTTCCTAATTAAGCTAGCTAGCTAACCCTTTCAGTTCTCTGAAAGACTATCCACTTCATGAAGTGTTTATACATGATGGAAGAATCACCTAAATTTTCTACTTTAATCACTTTTATTAACAATTGGTTGCAGGCTAATTGTTATATATGTCGAGTTTTCTTCATGCAACCAAAATTTTTTTAATAAATCTTTATGGTTGAAAGTATTACATATGTCCCTATTTCTCCCCCATTGCCCCTGCCTCGGCCCCCCAGGCCTTCACCACCCATTGTCTATGTCCTTGAGTTATGCATATACTCATATGAGTTCATTGCCAACCAACAATTTTGAGCACTTCCCATTTCCAGGGCACTATTACAGGTTTAAAAATCAGTGAATTAGCAATATGGCTTCCTTGTTCTCGTAGACCTTGCATCCAGACCTTGAAGATGTATAAAACACAAATAAGCAAATTAACAAAATATTTCAGATGGCTATATGTGAATAAAATAGAAAAAAATATATACAATTTAATGGGTAGTGGTAGAGGTTAGGGAGGCTTCTGAGAAAGAGCCAAACATGAATTAGAAAAGATCAAGCATTCCAGGCAGAGAGAAGAGCAATGCAAAGGCCTAATGCAAATAATCTTGACATATTCAAGGAAGAGTAAGAAAGCAATAATGCAGTCCTTATTTAAATCAAGTGCCATTCAAATATAATTGTAGGCTTTATGGTTTCTTTTCTAAAGAGGCTTACAATAACAATGGGACATGATATTGGATACTGGAGTGAAATCACTTGCATCTGTACTCAACAGACTTCAATGTGTGCTGTTGGAATTAGAGAAGACCAGTTTTCTTCACAGCCTCTATTTCTGAATCAGGGAGGTTGGAACTGAAATAGAAGCAACAAAAGACTAAACCTGACTTCTTCAAGGCAGGAATCCTATTAGGACAACATCTAAGAAATTAGTAATATACTTTACCAAGTCTGTGGATGGATATCTTATATAATAAAAGCCTAATATGCAAATTGTCCTCTTGACTGGGAATCTGGCCACACTCACTGCATCTCTGCTGTACTCAGGTGGAGGGGGCACACACAGGGGCTTGGGTGCCCAGGTACTGCCCAGGGTCCAGAGGTCTGGGACCTGCCCTTCCACGCTTGTGCTTCGATAGCCAGCCAGGCCTAAGGACCACACGCATGCATGAATTTCATGCACCGGGCCTCTACCTTTAATATAGATAGATATAGATATAGATATAGATATAGATATAGATATAGATATAGATATAGATATTACTGTTTTGTTCTTGTCTGCTTTCTATTTTATCTACATGACTGCTTTTCTATGAGTGGAGTTTTCAGTATGTCTTTTCCTCTATTCTATATTTCTCTTATCCCATGAGATATGTAATTTTTCTTCATTATTCATGATTTGTCAATTTATAAATATATCTTGTTGAAATTTTTTAGATATACACTATATTTTAGAATTGTTACACTGAGAATTGAAGAGAATACATATCTATTTTAAACAGAGAATTATGAGACTAATTTCTCTGTTCTCAAAATTATAATTTAACTAATGTATTCTAAAATGTCACTAGATTTTACTTTTTAGCTTTGTTGAATCATCAAAGTTTTTAGTAAGTTAAGTATATGGAAAAAGTGAATATATATCTATCTCTGTCAAGTCCTTTCATTTAAAATCATACAACAAATTATAAAATTACTGTAGCAAAAATATTCAACTGTCTCTTCCTAAACTCCATGGCATGACTTTTTAGCCTCACTGCTCAAATATATTTTATGGATATCTCATCTACAGTTTCTCACCTTTCCCAATTGACTGTAAGTCTGAGATTTCTCACACCGGGCAAATAAGAGTTCAGGCCATAGCACAAATAATCTGTCAATCACTTAGCCAGCAATGAGAGAAACATTGTTCTTCCTCTACAAGGAGCCAAAAAAACTGAAGCCCCTAGCAACTCCCAAGTGTAATTTATGCTATCAAAGAACATACTGAATATAATCCTTGAAAAGGAGGTGCTAGATATGTTGAGTCTTAAAAAGTATACCCTGACCCTCAAAAAACAACAATCAAATATGATTTTCTCTGATTATCTTTTAGTTTAACAACAGTAAGAACTCTGTTCACTGTTTTGACAAATATTCTGATACCCTGAATGGCAAGCTGGAACTCTCATTAAAGGTTCTTGTCCTATGAAGTTTAAAGAATAAAATTCACTGACTAAAAAATTTTAAGCAAAAGCATGGAAGTTTATTGCAAGCATATACAAACTCCCCCTGGGGAGGGATTCCCCTTTGGGGAAAATTTGATCTCCCCCCCAAATGGGAAAAACCTAGTCCAGTGAGTCTCTTTGTCTACGGGTTTATAAATGCTCATAGTTTCTTTATCTGTTCATCTCACTTTCTAATCGGACCTTTCCTTATTTTTATGTCCCCTGTCTTTTTCCTAATTGGCCACTTTCCTTTTCCCTGCATGGTATCAGTTTCAGTTTCAAAGCTCACCTGGTGCCCCCCTCTGCTTCTCCCCCATATCTTTTAACATTCTTGTAAGCAATCAGGTTGCTTGGAGTTTCTCTGCCCATCATGTATGCATCCCTTTCCCAAGAACACCCCCCCACATCACCTTTTCCCTAAAACTGCCTTTCCTATCTCTGAAATCCTCTTAATACTAAACTAGACTAAGGAGAAAGTTTCAAGGGAAAATTGGAGGTCTATCAAACCCACATCAGCCTAGCTTGATTCTAAAATTGTTATTATTATTAATAAAGTTTATCTAGCTTATCACATGAGACATTTTCAACCTCCACATTGTTTTAAACTTTCATGATGAAATGTATAGGGGTAGGTCTTATGCATTACAAGTATATAATGCAAATTATTTTTCAACATTAGCAGGAATCACATGAAGCATCCTGGAGAATATGGAATAATGGGCTAGTAATGTTCCCCTGATATCCTGTGGAGAAATATGCTTTTATCCAAGGTGCAGCTGAATCAATCTGGGTTGTGTCTTAAAAGGAAAAAAATAACATGTACACACACATTCCAGATGATCATTCATATTCATAAAACATATTATTAAAGTAGAAAAAGTATAACTTCTAGTATTTGATATAAACATGTTGGTTGAATTGATAAGTTTAAAATATCCATGAATTAATATTTGGAAAACTAAATGCAGGTGATATATATTCCAAAGTGATTTTATTTTATTAATTCAATTAATTGAATGTAAGAAGATAAACATTTCATTATATGACAAATATTCATTTTTGCCTGGTGTTTCATTGCAATTATAAAGGGGAAATTTTGTCTCAAACTTTAAAAAAAAAACAACTGACCACTTACATATATTCAAATATTTACAAACTATAGCAAAATAATTTCTGGTGATGTTAATTTAGTTTGTTCTTTCAGGTTAAATATTCATTTAAATTTATTTTCCATAAAATTTAAAAATATTCCTTATTTAAAAATTTATTGATTTAATGCATAATTTGAAACCATACACTGAAAATAAGTTTTAAAGAGTTTAATAGTTATAAAACATACTTTATCAATAGAAATTTTAAATTCAAATAATTTCTATCATTCCATTAAAATACTTTTTATATTTTGATGGTAAACTGAAGTTTTCATAGTACAAGGCAAATATGATTATTAATTCAGTTGAATTTTGCTAAGTGGTTGACATTTTATATCATCATTCTACTCCATTAGAATAAACATAACAACTCTAAAAAAACTCTTAACTATCCAATTGCAAATTTTGCTCTTGGTGAGTCAAATTAGTTGATTAACTGAAGAAAACTGCAGATAAATTTACAATAAGAACAGTTTTGCCACAGTTAGTACTTCGCAGTTCTACAAATTCTGTAATATTAGAGGCAGTTTTGAAAAGTCTAACTACCATGCCACTGCAAAGGCTCAACAACCCAGCTGACTTGCCAAATAGGATGCCTTTTTCTCATTAATCTGCTCATACATCTAGAAGGTGTTGTTTTTACTAATTCATAGAGAAATCCAATATCCTCCTATCTAATAAAAGAGAAACATGGTAATTAGCCATACCTCCCTCCGCTACCCTTCGCATTGGTTAATCAGCGAGATATGCAAATTAATATCCAGCCAAGATGGCGGCTAATTTGCATATGTCAGCCCCAAGCCATGGACTGAGGCTTTAGGCCTGGGTCAGGGAGGAGCCAGCCAGCGATTGTTGAGCCAGCAATCCTTGATGGCAGCGGCAGGGAGCTGGGGGTGCCCCGGCCCAGGCCTAAAGCCTCTGGTCTGAGCAGCAAGCGACACTTGATGGCGGCTGTGGCAGGGAACCTGGGCGGAGCCAGCAAGCGATTGGTGGTGGGGAGCTGGGGTTGCCCTGGTCCAGGCCTAAAGCCTCGGCCTGAGGCTTTAGGCCAGGGCCGAGGCGGAGCCAGCCAGCGATCGTTGATGGCAGAGGCGGCGGCGGGGAGCTGGGGGTGCCCCGGCCCTGGCCTAAAGCCTCCTCCAGAGGCATTAGGCTTGGGCCGGGGCGAGCCAGCCAGCGATCCTTGATGGCCGCTGCTGCGGGGAACTTGGACGGAGCCAGCCAGCGATTGATGGCGGGGAGTTGGGGGTGCCCCGGCCCAGGCATAACACCTTGGCCTGAGGCTTTAGGCCTGGGTCAGGGAGGAGCCAACCGTGTCGTTGATGGCAGCGACGGCGGGGAGCATAGGGGGGGTGGCGGCCCAGGCTTAACACCTCAGCCAGAGGCTTTAGGCTTGGGCCGGGGCAGAGCCAGCCAGAGATCATTGATGGAGGTGGCAGTGGCTGTGGGGAGCTGGGGGTGCCCCGGCCCAGGCCTAATGCCTCGGCCTGAGGCTTTAGGCTTTGGCCAGGGAGGAGCCAGCCAGCGATCCTTGATGGCAGTGGCGGGGGGAGGGCTGGAGCTGGGGGTGCCACGGTCCAGGGCTAATGACTCGCCAGAGACGTTAGGCCTGGGAAGGGGCCAAACGGGCAATTGGTGTGAACTACAGAGGAAACACCTTTTCTGACTGCTGATTGGTTAAGCTCCCTGTATGCCACTAGTAATATTCTTAGTAACTTGGGTAATGAGAGTCCAAATAGGTGATCTAGGGTTTTTTACCACACTCCTGGAGAAAAAAAGGAAGGTCTGCTGCTGGAGGGTTAAGAAATGTCATATCCTGTCCTAGCCAGTTTGGCTCAGTGGGTAATGCCTCGGCCTGCCCAACGCAGATTCTGGGTTCAATTCTGACCAAGGGCAAGACCTAGGTTGCAGGTTCCTCCCTGGCCTTGGCCCAGGTCAGGGCTCATGCAGGAGGCAACCAATCAAAGTGTTCCTCTCACTTTGATGTTTCTCTCTGTCTTTCCCTTTCTCTTCCACATTCTCTAAAAATCAATGGAAACATATCCTCAGGTGAGGAGAAAGAAAGAAAGAAAGAAAGAAAGAAAGAAAGAAAGAAAGAAAGAAAGAAAGAAAGAAAGAAAGA
>NW_005360641.1:1321937-1322453 GCF_000412655.1 Myotis brandtii
GGTGATGGGGCTGGTGCCTTCCCCTGATCAGCCTGGTCGCCTCCCACAAAGGGAGGCCAGACTGTGGCTTAGGCCCACTCCCCAAGGGGAGCAGGGAGCAGGCAGTAGGACATCCCCTAGGGCTCCGGGTATGTGATAGGGGGCAAGCTGCGCTGAGGGACCCCCCACTCCAGTGCACAAATTTTTGTGCACCGGGCCTCTAGTCCTATCTAATAAAAGAGAAACATGCAAATTGGTGTCACACCGCTACCCTTCCCATTGGCTAATCAGGGTGATATGCAAATTAACTGCCAGCCAAGATGGCGGCCAGCAGCCAGGCAGCTTAAAGCAAACATGAGGCTTACTTGCTTCAGTGACGGAGGAAGCTAACGTTCCCCGCCTGCCGCTGCTGGCCTCTGAGCTTGCAGTTTGAAACATTGTTACAAATATAGAATCTAAACAAACTCCAGAAACCTGCTTTCAGCCAGCCGGGATCTCAGAGCTGGAGTTGAAACAGTGTTTCGATTATAGAACCCA
>NW_005360641.1:1322862-1325336 GCF_000412655.1 Myotis brandtii
CCCCCCACGGGCCCTGCTCTGTGTGTGACAGGGTAGAGCCATAACCTCTCCATCAGCCCTGCCCCGAGTGTGACAGTGGTGGCGCCCCAACCCCCCTGATGGGCCCTGCTCTGTGCGTGACAGGGGGTGGCGCCGCAACCTCCCCATCGACCCTGCCTTGAGTGTGACAGGGGGCGGTGCCCCAACCCCCCAATCGGCCCTACCCTGAGCGTGACTGGGGGTGGCATCGCAACCTCCCGATCCGCCCTGCTCTGTGCATGACAGGGGGCGGTGCCCCAACTCCCCAATCGGCCCTGCTCTGAGCCCGACCAGGGGCTGCACCTAGGGATTGGGCCTGCCCTCTGCCACCCGGGAGCAGGCCTAAGCCAGCAGGTCGTTATCTCCTGAGGGGTCCCAGACTGCGAGAGGGCACAGGCCGGGCTGAGGGACCCCCTCTCCCCCCTCCCCCCGAGTGCACAAATTTTTGTGCACCGGGCCTCTAGTAGTAATATAGCAGTGTTTAACAACATTTTCCAAGCATATGCAGTATCCCATTAGGTTACTTGGTAATATTCTAATACTCTTTTTCTCTTTCAGCATTTTCTTTTGAGTTTTGCATGAATGTTGACAGGTCCTGACATTCTGTGCTCAATATACCTTAATGGTATTTTATGCACTATGGAGACTTGGGAAATAAGAGTGACAAACGAAGCAGGACATCACTCTGAAGAATGTAATTTGTATTGATATATTTCAAGCCTGACTTATCCAGAGTTATATTGAAACCAAAATGCGGGCCGTTGTTTCAGTCTGAGTTATTGTCTCATGAAATAAAAAAATAAAGTCACAGACATGATGAATGGAACCAAAGTTTATTGGGAGGAGCCAGTGCTGGCAAAGGTGTAGTTGGGGTTCCAGGAGCAGGCCAGTGTCTGGAGCTTCCTTTCCATGTGAAGTCAGGAGGGACCTAGAGAGTATGATGCTAAGCAAAACAAGCCAGTTAGAGAAAGACAAGTATCACATGATCTCACTTATATGTGGAATCTAATGAACAAAATAAACTGATGAACAAAATAGGTACAGAGGCATGGATGCATGGAACACACTGACAGATCTGAGAGAGTAGGGAGGAGGGGAGAGGGGCAGAAAATAACCAAATAATTTATATGCAAATATGCATGGCCCATGGACAGAGACAATAGTGTGGTGAAAGCCTGGGGTGGGGTGGGAATGGGGTGGGTGCATCAATGGGGAAAAACAGGGGACACTTGTTATACTTTCAACATTAAGGACAAATTTAAGAAACAACAAAAAACATACCTTAATTTTTGAGTCTCTCTGCTCTGTATGACTTTCTTAGAAATAGCCCAACTTTGCAGCTTTTGAAGGAATTCAGAATTCAATTGGGGAAATTCTCAGTAATGAAAAATAAAAGTGCAAAATACAACCTCAGCTGTCCCTCTCCAATTTTTAATGTGTATTTCAAAGCAAGATAAGCTCCTAAGCACCATTGTTGAGCACCTGCTGTTCAATACTGTCAACATTCAGACCCCTCTTGACGTGATTTACAGCACAGAAAACATTTCTGAATGTAGCCTTGGAAAAATTATTCTATGTGCCTATCAAGCAGCACGGACATGATTGGCTATGTCCCCTTCTTGAGCCACCCCTTCTTGGAATTCTTTGTATCATATTCTTCTACCCCTGCCTCCATGACATAACTCATCACCTACCACAGCTTTTGATGCTTCTTCAATATTCCCACTTAACAATGAACTCCAAGATTAGCCAGCAGAGTTTTTTCAGCCCTAAATGAAGAAAAAAATTCTTCTATCATACAGACAACATATAGATTTATCTAATTTTAAATTCTTACAATAACCTACTCCAAGCTACCGTCATGTTTTGGGAAACTGCAATAATTTTGTAACTAATCTTCCTGCATCCATACTTTATTTAAAGTGTTAAAACTAAAAATTGTAAATTTATTTTACAGAAAAATAAATGATCATATCAATTCCCCATTCATTGCTCCTAACGTAGTAAATGAAATCCACAGCAAAACCTGGCTCTTATAAAACCGTGCATGCTTATTTGTCACATCATTCTATGAATGCGGTCTCTCTCTCAAAATATATTTTTGTCCTGTACTCACCCTTCCTGTGATGACATGAGATGACACAATGCTATGTGATTAAATTGGGTTGAGGTGCTACGCAAAACTGGCACAAGTTTTATTTTCCTTCAAAATTTCACAGATAGAAGATTTGTTATTTTTTTATTTTATTTTATTTTATTTTTTTGTACAGAAATTTCTTTTCTTTCTTTTTTTTTTTTTTTTAGTTTTATTGCTTAAAATATTACAAAGGGTATTACACATGTTTCCTTTTTCCCCCCGCCCTTGACAATCCCCTGGCCTCCCCTAACCCCAGTGTCTTATGTCCATTGGTTATGCTTATATGCATGCATACAAGTCCTTCGGTTGATCTCTTACC
>NW_005360641.1:1326644-1338137 GCF_000412655.1 Myotis brandtii
TTGAGAACGTTCACCTGTTCACTTACAGGAAGCACTTTATGGCTTCTCTTTGGCATGTCCGGATTGCCAGCATCACTACTTTTGTGCTTTGGGACCATTAGTAAGCAAAATAAGGGTTCCCTGAATACAAACACTGGGATAAGGTGACTTTGATCTGAAAAAACAATTAAAAATAAAATAAACACAAGAACTTTTATTAGTACCTCTAATAGCCCATGTTCCTTGATGCCTGAGTGATTCTGCCCATGTTGTCAGCCCCAGACCTCAGCCTCATTTCACACCTCACTTTCATTCTTCATTTATCAGCTTAAGATTTATTTACTCTGAAATGTCATCTATGCCTCTTTGAAAAATTTATTTCCCTATATACATGACTATATAAGATGTTTACACGCATTGTTTAGGGAGATTTTTTGTCCCCTATGTGATAAAGGACTCTTAAAGGACAAAGAACTCTATAAAACAAGAATAAAATAGCAAACAGTTAAATTTTAAAATGTGCATGAGATCTGTACTGACACCTTACCAAATCAGATAAACAGTTGGCAAACAAAGACAGGAAAAGGTGCTTGGCATCTTTTGTGTTTAGATATTGCGAACTAAAATAACAATGAGATACAACAACAGATTAGGCCAACAGATTAGGATGGCTAAAATTATAAAACAAGAACAAAACAAAAAAAAACACTCTGAGAATATAATTTTGGGAGACTGTATGAAGCAATAGGTACTCTCATTAATTGCTAGTAGGACTACAGACTTCAAACACTTTGGAAGACAGTTTGACAGTTCCTGACAAAGCTAAACATAGTCTTACCATATGATCTGACAATCAATCACACTCCTAGGTATTTCTCCAAGTGAATTTAAAAGTTCTATCCGCACAACACCTGTGTTTGAATGCCTATAGTAACTTAATATAGACCAAATTGGAAACAACATAAGGTCTTCATAAAAATAAATAAACTGGCATATCCGAACAATAGATGAACTTAAAATATATTTATATTAGGCAATAAAAATAAATAAGCTATCTACCTATTTAAAAATATGGATGGATGTTAAGTTCATACTGTTGTGTGAAACAAGCCAGTCTGAAGTGAATACATGTTATAATTACAAATATATGACATTCTAGAAAAGGCAAAACTATAGTAATGGTAAAAATATATATATTAAGAAATGTCATTGATTTGTGAGGAGTGGAAGAGGGTTGAATAGAAGAAAAACATTTTTAGATCAGTGAAACTATAGTTGACCCTTGAACAATTTCAAAAAATGAAGTTTATTTTACTGTGTACATTATTTAAAACACTTAAAAATTGTACTTTTACATATACTTATATGTGTCTAAAATTTATTTTAATGGACAATTTTTCAGACTTTTACTTGAATGAAAATGTGCCTTTACACCTGAGATCTAGATATGTAGATACATCAATATAAATAAATTTCATGATAAAATTATTTCTTTCATTATTTCAATTTTTCACATTTAATATTCAAGTAAATGAATATTGACTATTCCTGTTTTCAAAATACATAGTGAAAATATCATTTGCCTTGAGTTGGAAAAAAACCTCCAATTTCCTCTGACTCTGAGTTCTTACCCGTGATTCCTCAGGACCCAGTAACTGATTTGATTTAGCACTATGGCCTTGTCCTTATTGTTTGGGGAAATTTCTGTATGACATATTGATAAGGGTTAACTAGCTAGCTTAAGATAGGAAGGGGGGGTGGGGCGTCCAGGAATGATGGAGGAATTTCTGGCTTGCACAATTAAAAACAGCCCTGACATGAGCAGCTGGGAGAGCCATAAGGGGTAAAAAATAATCTCTGGCAAGGACAACTGAGAGAGGGTCCATGGGAGATGAATGCATAGATGGGGGCTTGGAGATGCCAAAATGTTTACCTTACTTGTACAGAGGATAGAGGGATGTTGCAAGATAAGAGGAGAGGAAGAAGGGGACACCATGTGGGCTTTGAGCTTTGAAACATACCATGTAGCAGAATGACCAATGAGGAAAGCACAGGGGTCCTAAATCAAGAAAGGGTCCAATTAGAAAGGGTCAGATTCAGACAAAGAACTTCAACATATATAAACCAGAAACAAAGGGACATGAGACACACTTTCTTAGATTGATTTTCCCGAGAGAGAGAGAGAGAGAGAGAGAGAGAGAGAGAGAGAGCAGGCTTTTCCCATTTGGGGGGCCTTTCCCAGAGGGTCCCCTTTGGGGAACCCCATGCCCAGTTGGAGTTTGTATCTGCTTCCAATAAACTTCTACATTTTTTTTTATTAAAGAAGACTTTTTGTCTGCGAGTTTATTCTTCAAACTTCTTGAGGACAAGGACCCATGAGAAGAAGTCTGCACCTCGAACCTAATGTTTCAATATTAAATATTTTAAATGTCACCATTGAATAGCTGCATACTAGCTGCAGCATTCCTTCCAGAGTAGAATGATGGGAGTTTTTCATAGCAGATGTAATTGAGAAATTATTGTACTTTCAGGCAATGTGTTTGGTTACTTTTCTGCAGGTACCAGGTAACAAACTATTTTTGTTGAAAACAACCATTGGGTGTTAATAAGTTCTGTTATATTGATATTTCTATTGTTAAGCCAGTAGTTCATTGTTGAAATGTATTTTATTATTTTATTTACAGGAAGACTAGAAATATATTCTAGTTTTTCTATTTTGTTTGAACATCTTATAAAATTACTATGTAATATCCAAATGATTGTATGTCCTATGTCTTAATTTTGGCTGAAGAAAATTGATTTCATTATCCTTAAAGCAATAATTCATTGCATTTCTTTCTACTAATAGTTTTTTTCTGAAAAGAAATAGTTGAGTAAAAGATCATGTTAGTCAATGACAATGGCATTGTTGTTTACTGCTATTGCATTCTATAAGTATATTTTTAATTTATTGATTTTAGAGAGAAGAAGTAAGAGAGAGAGAGAGAGAGAGATAGAGAGAGAGAGAGATATCTCAACTTGTTGTTCCACTTAATTATGCATTCATTGGTTGATTCTTGCATGTGTCCTGACCTGGGATTGAACCCAAAACATTGGTATATTGGGACAGTGCTATAACCAACTTAACTATCTGGCCAGAGCCTATAAATAGTTGTTTTAGTTAGATTCACTATGATTGTGAGAGATTAAACCATTTTATAACAAAGAATCATGTTTTAATACATCATTTTGTCCACTATGATATAAATATTTAATGTTCTGGATGTCTGAGTATCTGTATTAGTTTATTTAGAAGAATCAATTTATTAATATCACTAATCAATAGACTGTGATAGAGTAACATTTTTTGAAAAATACCTTTTCCACGGAGCCTTTTATTCCCAGTACTCATGACTTTGACAAATTATAAGAATATTTCTTCCAGCCCTGGCCAGTGAGTTCAGTGGTTAGAGTGTCAGCCCTTACACCAAAAGGGTCTCAGGTATGATTCCCAGTATAGGACACATGCCTAGGTTGCAGCTTCGTTCTATGGTCCCAGAGTGCATGCTGGAGGCAACCACTCAATGTGTCTTTCTCACATGGATGTTTTTTTTCTCTCTCTCCCCACCCCTTCCACTCACTCTTTCCTCTGTCAGCTTATAAATTCAAAGTGTATATCATGTTTTTATTTACTTAATAATGTACTCTAATAAAAAGCATTCAAAATATGTTAACCATCTGTATGTCAGCTTTACTTTTTCTTTAAAAAAACTTTGACTCAGGTTTTTGTAAACCTAGTAGTTTTGATGTATAATCCTATATTTTATAAACTATTTCAAGGTGAACAATACTTTACAAAAGCTTAGTTTTATTTTGCTCATTATTGTTGATATCATACAGTGGATTCTACTGAGAAAAGTAGACATTTCCTTTGCAAAAACTTCTTCAAATTTTTATCAGGGGAAATATCAGAAGGATGACCATGTTGGCTTTTACTTTCTTGTTAATAGTGAGACCATATCTATTCAAATAAGAACCAAAAACAACAGTTCTTGATTGTTCCCATTATTTCAAGCACCATATTTGAAAATTTTATCACCAGGAAGACCTCAACCAGTATGCAATTTGAACTCTTACAGGTTCAAGGAAGTTAAACTTGAGGCCCAAAACCTAGGTTCTACTGAAAGAGTTAAAAGTGACTGAAATGTGATGAACTTTATCATTTTGGCTTGTTTCTTCTATTTGATTTAAAGTGCTCTGTTTTGCTTTATTTGAACTTGATTTTTTCTACTGAACTAGAACCTCAGTTGATGTAGCTCCATAGTTTATTTAATTACTAGCCTTTTCTAGCTGAACAGCATTTTCATTGAATATACCTTTTAAAATATGTAATAGTTATAATAATTTATACTGTTAGATACCATTTCTATATCTAAATCCAAAGTATCTAGGGAATTTGGGGCATTTTAATTCTTATTTAAATTTTATGAAATATAAAATTTAACTTAGTAGCACAATGTGTGACTCATAGCTAATAACATGCAAAATAAAATATTTATAATAAAATAATATCTATGCTAACTTCTATCAATATTAGTAGAATAGCTGTTTTCTGAAAAAATAAACAAAGTTATTGTCAAGTTATCTACTTTTAGTTATATTATATATTCTTTGTTTTGTTTACTTTATAAACCATTCTTAAACATTTCTGTAGAACCATTATTAATAATTTTGAATATATCTTCTATTTACACATTTATTTTTAGAGAAGAAGTTGGGTAAAGTCATTATTTTAACACTAGAGGCCCGATGCACAAAATTCATGCAAGAATAGGCCTTCCTTCCCCTGGCTGCCAGCACCGGCTTCCCTCTGGCACCCAGGATCCGGGTTTCCCTCTGGCCCTGACTTCATCAGGAAGGACCTCCGGAATGATGTCCAGAAGGATGTCTGGTCTAAGTAGCATATTACCCTTTTATTATTATAGATAACTATATAAAAAACAATATATATATATATAAAGCCAGCAACCAGAATGCCATAATGACCAGAATGACTAGTCCCTATGATACCCACTGCAGCCAGTGAACTGGCCCAATCAGTGGGTGGGGCTGCCGGCCAACCTCCCACAGCCCCTCCCCCCTGACTGGCCCTGCCTCTGATGAGCTCCCACCACCCCATCAACCTGAAGCCCCTCCTCCCGAACAGCCCCGCCCCGGTCACTCACCTACCCCAATAGGGGGCAGGGCCAGCCAGCCAACCACCTGTGGCCCTGCCCCTTGCCTGCCCCACCCCTGATGGGCCCTCACCACCCTGATTGGCCCACAGCCCCTCCTCCCAGACAGCTCTATCCCTGATTGCCCCCCCCCCCACTCTGATCAGGGGCAGGGCTGGCCGGCCTACCACCCAAAGTCCCTCCCCCAGGCCAATGACACCCGATAAGCCCCCTCACCCCATTATGGGGTGGGGCTGGCCATACCACTGCCCACAGCCCCTCCCCATTGCCAGCCCCACCCCTGATCAGCCCCCATCACCTCGATTGGCCCGCAGCCCCTCCCCCCAGCCAGATCCACTGCTGATCAGACTCTCCCACACCAATCGGGGGTGGGGCTGGCCAGCCAACCTCCCACGGCCCCTCACTCTGCTACTGGCCCCAATTGGCCCACCACCCCATTTGGGGGCAGGGCCCACCGGCCAATCGCCTGCAGCCCCTCCCCATTGATTGGTCCCTGATCAGGGCGGGCCTGCCCGCCAACCTCAGCCATATCCTTCTCCCCACAGGCCCGGCCCCAATTCACCCCAATTGGGGCCAGGCTGGGTGGACCCCACCTGTGCATGGATTCATGCACTGGGCCTCTAGTCTACACTAATAAAAGAGAAACATGGTAATTAGTGTACGACCGCTACCCTTCCCATTGGCTAATCAGCATATCCTTATGCAAATTAACTGTCAGCCAAGATGGCGGCCGGCAGCCAGGCAGCTGGAAGCGAACATGAGGCTTGCTTGCTCCAGTGACTGCAGACTCCAACGTTCCCCGCCTCACTTGCCGGCCTCTGAGTTGCAACTCTAAGCAACTATGTACTATGTTGCAAATAAGAAGCTAAACAAAACCCTAGAAACCAGCTTTCAGCCTGCCGGGATCTCAGAGCTGAAGTTATACATTGTTTCGATTATAGAATGGCAAACAAACCAGATACGAAGCCTCAGAGCTAGAGCCAGAGCTAAAGCTGGCCCAGAATAAAATAAAAAAAGAGAAAAAAAAGGAGCAGTTGGGAGCTTCAGTCAACAACCGCCAGCCTGAAAGCAGCCCTCAGCCCCTCACCCAGACTGGCCAGGCACCCCAGTGGGGACCCCCACCCTGAAGGGGGTGTGACCAGCTGCAAACAGCCATCATCCCCTCATCCAGGCTGGCCAGGCACCCCAGTGGGGACCCCCACCCTGAAGGGGGTGTGACCAGCTGCAAACAGCCATCATCCCCTCATCCAGGCTGGCCAGGCACCCCAGTGGGGACCCCCACCCTGAAGGGGGTGTGACCAGCTGCAAACAGCCATCATCCCCTCATCCAGGCTGGCCAGGCACCCCAGTGGGGACCCCCACCCTGAAGGGTGTGTGACCAGCTGCAAACAGCCATCATCCCCTCATCCAGGCTGGCCAGGCACCCCAGTGGGGACCCCCACCCTGAAGGGTGTGTGACCAGCTGCAAACAGCCATCATCCCCTCATCCAGGCTGGCCAGGCACCCCAGTGGGGACCCCCACCCTGAAGGGTGTGTGACCAGCTGCAAACAGCCATCATCCCCTCATCCAGGCTGGCCAGGCACCCCAGTGGGGACCCCCACCCTGAAGGGTGTGTGACCAGCTGCAAACAGCCATCATCCCCTCATCCAGGCTGGCCAGGCACCCCAGTGGGGACCCCCACCCTGATCCAGGACACCCTTCAGGGCAAACCAGCCGGCCCCCAGGCCTCTATCCTATATAGTAAAAGGGTAATATGCCTCCCAGCACCGGGATCAGCGTGACAGGGGGCAGCGCCCAAACCCCCTGATCGCCCTGCAGCTCTGTGTGTGACAGGGGGCGGGGCCACAACCTCCCTATCCGCCCTACTCTGATCGTGACAGGGGAAGGCACCCCAACCCCCTGATCAGCCCTGCTCTGTGCCTGATAGGGCGGAGCTCCCCAACCCCCTGATCACCCTGCGGCTCTGTGTGTGACAGGGGGCAGCGCCCCACTCCCGATCCGCCCTGCTCTGTGCATGACGGTGCGGCGCCCCAACTCCCCAATCGGCCCTGCTCTGAGCCTGACCAGGGGCTGCACCTAGGGATTGGGCATGCCCTCTGCCACCCGGGAGCAGGCCTAAGCCAGCAGGTCGTTATCTCCCGAGGGGTCCCAGACTGTGAGAGGGCACAGGCCGGGCTGGGGGACCCCCCTACCTTCCCCCCCCCACCCAGTGCACAAATTTTTGTGCACCAGGCCTCTAGTTACTCATAATATATGTACAGTAGTTTGCAATCTTTCCTCTGCAGTGTACAGACTATGAATAGTTCTTTTCCCAGTAATATGGCAAATTAATAAAAGATCATGTGCTAGTTGTACATTTACATGTGAATGTAGATATTTAGTTAAGAACAGTAATTAATTTGAAATAATTGCAACTAGAATGAGAAATTTTGTTAGAAAAATAATAATGTAAAAGGAGAAGAGAATGTTCAAAGTAGATCTAACAATGTTATTAGCTAAGAAATATAAATGGGTTCACTGATACAGTAAACATATTAACAAGGCATGTTATTAAGACAAGGATTATTGATATATGGTAAAGCTATATAAAAAGATAGCAAAATAAACCATCCATGAAATGGCTCATATTTTTCTGAAATAATATTTATTCATAATTTTAAAAATGGAATGATATATTAAATAAGGGATTTTAATTAATGGATATATTTTTTTTTCTAGTAGTGTCTGTAGACTATGTATAACTTTGTGTTGCCAATACTATCTTTAGATATATTTTCTGATCAGATTTTTAGCAATGAGAATTTCTTTGTCTTATTTGGTAAGTCATTCTATGTGTATACAGATGGGAGAATCAAAAGCTTGGAACATTATTTTATTTTTTAGATGTTAGATATCCTGTTGGATAACCAGTCTGTGTTATTAGTGGCTTGTATATTACAATGGTAGAAACTGGCATATTTACAAAGCTAGGGTACTGATTATTTCCATGGTCTCCAATAGAAATATAAACCAGTTTCCACACCCTGAAAGTCATCTACCTCTCAGCCTCACACAAGGGCATCAGCCCTTGAATGGTCTCCAGAATGTCCTCATATGTCAGCTCTAGCTGTCAAACAAGAACACCAATATGCATCATACTGAAAGCCTAATGCATTCAATAGATGTAAGTGACCAGGATATTGGAAACGAAAGAGTAATGAGGAAAGAATTTATGGTCAGCACCTTTTGCTTAAGGAACTGTAAATTTTGTGTGCTGGGGTGAAGATTTCATTCTTAATCTCCACTAAGGACAGGGGGAAAAAAGTAAGAAGAAGAATTAAATCCTACAAGGTGAAAATAGTTCATGTCAGCAATCCTTCCACTACATTCAGCATTAAGCATTAGTCAAGCTTTTATAAAGTATGTGTACTGGCGGCATATTTGTTCTTCCTATCTTAAATCCATTCAACTTGAAAGCATTGCCCCTGCAAGATGACAGGATGACAGGCTTCTTAGATAAGAAGAAAGAAAAAAACCTAACAAATCCGTATTTTACTAAGACCTTTTGGCACCATTCACATGGTATTCTCATCAACATGCTTGATAAATTGCAGAATGTGCACAGGAGGGTCACACCCAGATAGCAGTAATCAATGACCTTGTCAACCTCAAGCTATATATTTAAAAGGTATCAAAATATTTGACAAAGTGATATTATTTATATATCTTACCAGAAGTCTCATGACAAAAAAAATTTAGCATGTTCGTTAAATTAGCACATGACATCAAGACAAGTGAAGTGGCTACCACCTAAGAAATCAACAATAGATTTTTAATGATAGTGATGTTTTAAATAAATTCTATTATAACTTCATGGAAATGTATTTTACTACTTAATAAATACTGCATTTACACAATTGAACCCATAATGGTAGAAATGGTTTAAATACTTCAAACAAATAGCATGTAATTAATAATTAATCTATGTATTTCCCCTTTATTTTCTTTTCCAGCATACAGTAGGCCTTATCTAAAACAGAATTTGGCTAGTCATCACTAATGTAAACTCTACCTGCTACTCTATAACATACTAACAAATACACATAAGGTATGTAAAATTTATTCTGAAATTGTGAAGCTTCACAATTTCAAAATCTTTGATGAATTTCTTCATATTGTATATTCTCTATATTTTAAAATTGAGAAATAATTAAGAGTATACTCCCTCTTGGATAACTAAAAAATAACATTTTTGTATATAAATAACAGGTAGAAGAATATTCTCTTTCACTGACCCCTGATGTAGAGAAGAAATATCTGTACAATGAGAAATTCCTTTTTTGTCATAGGCAACTTTTAAAATATCAACCTCCATTGCATTCCCAACTTTATGTAATCCTGTCCCCTTGAGTACAGTCTGGGTTTAAGGATTTGCTTCTAATGAATATGATATGACAGAAGCAATGGGATGTTACTAAGGTTAGGTTATAAAAGGCTGAAGTTTTGTTATGTGCACTCTCTCAGTCTCTCTTGTATTCATCCTGAGGGATACTAGCTACCTAATTGTGAAGTAGCACTGAAAAGAGAAGCACCTGGCAAAGGAGCAAAGCCTACCAATGTCTATGTAAATAAGCCTGGATGTCTACCCCTCTCCATCAAACTTTCAGGTAAACTTCCAGCTGTAGTTGACAGCTGAACTTCTACTTCATAGTGGTTCTTAAGTCAGAGACACCCAACAAAGTAACTTCTGTAGCCTTGACCCCCAGAAACTGTGAGATAATATATATTTATTGTTAAAAGCTACTGTGCATCAATAGACAACAAATACAGATTTTATTATCATGAAACTACCTAAAGCATCAGAGTGGTTTTGGGACAAGGCAGTGAGTTGGGGTGTGGAAAGCTGTTTCCGAAATAAATGGGATCTTGAAAAGTAGCAAGAAAATAATTTTAGGGACTCGTGCATGGGAAAATTTTAAATGTTGTGCTAAGATGTATTGGGGTGAAAAGAAATAATATATCCTCAGAGATGTAGAGGGTGGGTGGGCTCAAGTAGCAGCTGCCCTAGGTCCTTGCTAATCCTCTATTTTCTTGGTTTTGGAAGCAAGCAAGCTGTCTTTCAAACTGTTCAGTCCCTTGCCTAGGTTTTCCTGGGATTGTGCAAGGGCCCTCCTTCTATCCAATTACTTTCCTGGATCTTTTGAGGTTTGAGGACCTTATCCTATCCTATCCAATCCTTTACCCAGATTCCCCCAGGCTAGACTTTCCATTATGGTCACCATGTGTATTCCTACTGCACATGCCTCATAGTTCTGCCTCACCATTTGGCTTCTACTGGTATCTGCTTAGTAGAAGAACTTCCCCCTGGAGCCACCTTGGTTTCTACTTCACATGTACCCAGCAATGAATTTCTTCCTTAATGTTTATCACCCTCTTTCATCCCCCCAAAGCCAGGCCAAGACCAGTTGTTTCTGGGATGATTGGAAAGCCAGTCCGTCCTCCCGAGGAAGAAAGGGACATTAATTTTCCTTGCAGGACAATGTGGCTGTCGCCCAGAGTATCTGGGAAGCTGTCATTTCCCGACTTAATTAAGCTCAGCCAGTTTTCTCCCTTCTCTTTTGTTAGTTCCTAACTAGCTTCCTACATTAACAGTAGTGACGGCTTACATTCCCTTAAACAGACTGTTAGTAGAATTGTGTACTTTGGACTGAAGTTGAAAGCTTACACGAAACTGGAGAAAATCTTATTATAAATTGGATTGTGGGAATTGCTTGTTATGTAGTGGTATAACATTTAGGAACACTGCTACCTGCAAATATGTGGACATAACAAAATATTCTTTATGAACTGGGTGATTCACCTAAAAAGATATGTGGTATTATATAGAGAGAGGAGATAATATACACATCCAAATATGAATTATATATTTCATTAAGGTAGAATAAAGAGTAAGTACAATTGAGACAGAGCTCAATGATAAAAGAAAATCTCAAAATCATTGAAAATTAGTATAAAATAAGCATATTATAAAAGAGATGATTTTTAAATTATGAGATCAAAATCCTAATAATTTGATAGCAAACATATAAAAGATTTATGAACAAGTAAAAAACAGATTTGCCTCAAAATTTATTAAAACATAAAACAACACAATACTACTTAAACAGATTTTGAGGTAAAAAAATGTTAATATCTAAATTTCTATTGAATCGGTTTATATTATTCATGTTAAAGAAAACCAAAATGCATGCTCAAATATTTAGTCTCAAATTTTAAATATAAGTACAGATATACATATACAAATATAAGTGCATATATATG
>NW_005360641.1:1338330-1347264 GCF_000412655.1 Myotis brandtii
TATATATATATATTTCACTTATAAGTGAACAAACCTGAAATCAAGTTTAAGGATTTCTTCTTTTAAATATAACATCATAAAGTTCTAATGTGTTAATACAAAGAACATAATAAATTAAACTTCCAAATAATTTGGAGATTATATTTCAAAAGATTATTCAGGTATAATATACAGGTATTATAAGAAATTGTTGTCATAAATAAGATTAAGTTTATTACCAGGGAATGTAAAGAATTACCTAAAAATTATGTCATTTGTTTTATACATGTTAAGTCCAAATAGATGGATTCAGTTATGATATTGGTAATCATAATAATAATAGGGAGAAATATAAAATTTAAAAATACATCAATAATAACTAAAAATTAAGTATAATTTTCCCCTGGCCAGGTAGCTCAGTTGGTTACAGTGTCATCCCGATATGCCAGGGTTATGGGTTAGATCCCTGGTTGGAGGAAATAACAAGAGTCAACCAATGAAGGTGTGAATGGGTGAAAGAGCAAACTGATGTTTTTTTCTCCGTCTCCCTTCTGCTCTCTCTCTAAAATAAAGTAATAAAATTCAAATAAATAAATAAACAAAAATATAGTATAATCTCAAAATAATTGAAAAAGTCATGCAAACTAGAGTTCATAAGTATTTCATAAAACAAAGCAAAACACAATAGAAAGAAAATTAAAAAATAAAGCAAAATGGCAGATAAAACTCAAACATTTAAGTCTCTACAGCCAAATCACCACTGCTTTTCATAAAAGCAGATTGCCTAATTTTATAACCTTACTTTACTACTTACTAACAGGGTAATTTGAACAAAATAATTCAAATACCCATGTATTTTTGCAAAGAATGTAGAAAAATATGTGATAATAAAAAATACTAGTCTATAGTTTTATTACATATGAAAGTTTACATATATGCATATTTATAAATACATGTAAGTTCATGTGTGCACATATAAACATGCATGTATAGCCACATATGAAAATTCACACGTATGTGATATAAATATAATGCACATCACATCCTATATAATAAAAGCCTAATATGTTAAGTGTCCGGTCGTCCAGTTGGCCATTCAACCAATCAGAGCGTAATATGCTATGATATGCTAAGGCCACTCAACTGCTCGCTATGATGTACACTGACCACCAGGGGGGCAGACAGTCGACTGGTTGGCCAGTCACTGTGACGTGCACTGACCACCAGGGGGCAGACGCTCAATGCAGGAGCTGCCCCTGGTGGTCAGTGAGCTCCCACAGGGGGAGCACCACTCAGCCAGAAGCTGGGCTCACAGCTGGCAAAAGCAGCGGCAGTGGTGGGAGCCTCTCCTGCCTCTGCGGCAGTGCTAAGGATGTCCGACTGATATCTTAAGTCCGCTCCACATGGTTAGCAGGCCTAAGCCATCAGTTGGACATCCCCCAAGGGCTCCCGGACTGAGAGAGGGTGCAGGCCAGGCTGTGGGGACCACCCCCACCAAGTGCACAAATTTCGTGCACTGGGCCTATAGTCTATATATATAAAATCCTAATATGCAAATAGACCAAACAGTGGAACAACCGAACAACTGAACAACCAGTCATTATAAAGTGTGCTGACCACCAGGTGGCAGAGTGTGGAACATGGTGGGCATTAGCCACAGCAGGATGGTGGAGCAGATGAGCAGGGGTGCCAGACCAAGGTGGGGTGCCAGTCGCTGTCATTGGGGCATGCCTCTATTGATTACTGAAAATTATTTGCTCCTGCATGCCGCAGTCCCACCAGGAGCTTGCACCTGCTGCCAGCGCTGGCCCTGCTCGCACTGGCTGCCAGTGCCAGAGCCACTGCTCAGGGCTTCTCCACCTCACTCTGCTCCCGAGGGGTGATCGGGGCTGGTAGCCACTGTTCACACCCACTGCTGGTGCCAGCCTCAATTGCTCTGTGCCATTAGTGGGTGCGAGTAGGGCCGGCACTGTCAGCGCATGGGAGCGGCGGTGGCAGGAGCAGGGCTGCTGGCAGACAGGGGACCAGGGGCCACGGCGGGAGGGGCCAGGTGGAGGCACGGAGGATGGGCCAAGACCCATCCCTGTGCCCACTGCAGCCTTGAGGCCCACAGTTCCTTTCAAGGTGCACAAATTCATGCACTGGGCCCCTAGTATAAATATAAGTATACATTTAATATACTTCATGTTTAATATACTTGATGTCAGAAAATGATGAAAATAATTTGAATTTCTCACATTCTTTTCCTTGCTTCAGTTTCGCTTGTTTCTTTATCTCGGAAACACTTTTCTTATGGTAACTAATGTTCTCTATGCTGTTAAATTCAAGTGACATTTAATTCCTTCCTTTTTGACATTTTCAGCAAATCTTATATTTGGAGGCTGCTCCCAACTTCCTTAAAATATTCTCTGTTCTCAACCTGTGGACCATAAAATATACTCTAATCTTTATCATCTTATCAGCTACCTTGAATTCATTAATATTCAAAGGTCCAGCCTCCTCTTCTCTCTAAACTTTAATTAGGCAATGCCTTCCATTCTCATGACATTAAAAATCTACATGTTAACGATGTTCTAATTTATATCAAAATCATGCTTCCATTCTGATCTTTGCACTCAGTCATCCAATTGTAAGACAGATATTTCCATATCTCAAACTTAGAATCTGCATTCTATATTATGGACTTATTTTTTTTGCTTAACAAGTCATTGCCGATTAAGTTATGCTATTATAGGGGAAAACATAAAAAAAAATATGAGTAGTTTAAAATGAAAAACTCTGATTTTTTTTATACTACTAGTACATTGGGGGTGAGTAAACAGTACTGTAAATCACAATCACTCCAAAACCTAGTTTCATAGAGCAGCTACATTCTTAAACTTGAATAATAACTTCTGATGAATAAAGAGAGCTCTAGAGTGTTTCTCATTGATAACTAAATACCTGGGCTGGAATTATCACTTCTATTAGCCTTTTCTTCTGTGTAGAAGCAGTGGACCCAAACTATTTGTCAAATGAACTAATTATATTCTGCATCCCCAAACTAATTCTCCAGCATTACTGTCCTTTGAAATACTACCAATTTAGTCACAGAAAAGTCTAAGTCTTCATCATCCTATTCTCCTCCACTATCCACAATCTGTCAGAAAGTTTCTTTTAATTATATTTCCAAAATATATCATAAATATTTTCAATATACATTTATTCAACCATATTATTCTCACCATTATTTTTTTCCAAACCACTAACATCTCTTAACTTGAACACTGCAATTCTCTTATAAGTCAACTTCTGATTTATATACGAGTACTTGACTCATTCAAATACCTTCACACACAAAATTTAGAGGCATGTTTGAAAACCTTATCATGTAACTAAATTGATAAAAGACTTTGCAGGATTTCCAGTTGGTCTTTTATAATAAAATCATTAATTATTCAATGAATAAAAAAACTAGCTTCTGGTTTCAACCTGGAGAAGTCAAAAGCTAGAAAGATGTTTATTTATTCCAACAAGAAAAAGAAAAAAAATGAAGTACTAAAAATCAATGATTTTCTTCTTAGAATATATTCTTAGAAGTGAGATCACTGGGGCAAATGGCAGTTCAATTTTTAATTTCTTGAGGAAACTCCACACTGTTTTCCATAGTGGTTGTACCAGTCTGCATTTCTACCAGCAGTATACAAGGGTTCCTTTGTCTCCATGTCCTTGCCAGCACTTGTTTTTTGATTTATTGATGGTAGCCATTCTGGCAGGGATGAGGTGGTAACTCATTGTCATTCTAATTTTCATTTCTCTGATGATTAAAATATTGATAATTATTCCATAACTCTTGGTGATTTGTATGTTCTCTTTGGAGAAGTGCCTATTTAGGTCCTCTGTCCATTATTTAATTGGATTGTTTGTCTTCCTTTTGTTGAGTTGTATGAGTACTTTATATATTTTGGAAATTAACTCCTTATCAGATGAATCATTGGTAAATATGTTCTCCTATACAGTGGGCTCCCTTTTCATTTTGATGCTAGTTTCTTTTGCTGTGCAGAAGCTTTTAAAATTGATGTAGTCCCATTTGTTTATTTTTTGTCTTTGTTTTCTTGCCCTAAATGTTGTATCAGTGAAAATTCTGCTACATGAAGTTTCTGATATTTTGCTCCATTTGACTCAGTGATTCCACTTCTAGGAATATATCCTAAGAAGCCTGAAACATCAATAAGAGAAAATAAGCACCCCCTATGTTCATATCAGCGTTATTTACAATAGCTAAAATCTGGAAACAGCCCAAGTGCCCATCAGTAGATAAGTGGATAAAAAAGCTGTGGTACATTTACACAATGGAATCCCCTTCAGCTTGAGAAAAGAAGGCTCTTTTACCCTTTGAGACAACATAGAGGGACCTGGGGAGTATTATGCTAGGTGAAATAAACCAGTCAGAGAAAGACATATTTCATGATCTCATTTATATGTGGAATCTAATGAACAAAATAAACTGACAAACAAAACAGATCCAGAGACATGAAAGCATGCAACAGACTGAGGATTCTTAAAGGGAAGGAGTGGAAGGTGGGTGAAAGAGATTAACTAAGGAACTTATATGCATATATGTGTAACCCATAGACATAGACAGTGCGGTGAAGGCCTGGGGCGGGGGCAGAAGTGGGGAGGAGGTGTCAATGGGGGAAAAAGAGAACATCTGTAATACTATCAACAATAAAGATAATTTTTAAAAATCAATGATTTGCTTTGACCTATATACTAGTACAATGATGTCAGGAGAAACTGCCATCATAGTATTTAGAGACAGGTACATGCAGGGAAAAAGAACAGGGCCCAAGCATTTAATCACTGGAGGCACACACAAACAGAAGCCATGTAAGCCAGAAGGAAGACTACACTATTTTTTCTTTCTTATGAATTGCTTTTGGGTGCTTACAAGCATTGGTGATTGTGAGAGTGTGCCTCTGGGAGAGCCACAGCCATAAGACTGTTCTTGTCTTGCAAACATTTTGCCCAGAAACTCCAGCAGACTCTTAAGTCGGATCATGAGAATTCTCGTGTTTTCATATTACACAGTGCTTTACAAAGTATCATACTTTAAAAAGATATTAGCTTGTAAGAACATGTAATAAATAACTTCAAAATGCAAAGGGGATTTAATTTTAAGGAGTGCCTTTAACATTTATGTAAAACGTTTTTTGTACTCATTCAATAGAAACTTATCTGGCCACTGGTTAAAGCTAGCAATTAAACTACTGGTCCTCCATGTGTTAAGAGGAATATCAGAAAGGATCCAGAGAAAGCTACTTCTATGGTGACTACTGGGACAGAGGAAAAGAAGTCTTGCTTAGATTCAGTTTCTCTATATCTCTTAGAAAATAAAAGGTTTAATATGTGTTGGTGGTAGTAGTCATCAAAGTCAAATCTTCTTCTGTCACCATATATTTTTTACCTCTTTTACCTTTTAGTATCATATCCCCACCCTCTTCCCTCTGATAACCAACATACTGTTGTCTGTGTCTCTTAATTTTTGTTTATTTTTCTTGTTTGTCTATTTGTTGCTTTCAGTTTTATATACTACATATGAGTGAAACCATATGGTTCTTGACATTTTTTCTGACTTATTTCTCTTAGTATGATATTGTCAAGATTCATCATGTTGTCACAAATGGCAGTATTCCATCTTTTCTTATGGCTAATAGTATTCTATTGTATATATGTATCTCATCTCCTTTATCCAATCATCTATTGAAGGAGACTTCAGTTGTTTCCATGTCTTGGCCACAGTGAATAATGCTGCAATGAACATAGAGGTGTATATATCTTTGTGAATACATGTTTTCAATTTTTTTTGGTAGAGACACATAGTGGGGCTGCTAGATCATATTTTAACTCTATTCTGAATTTTTTGAGGAGCTTCCATATTGTTTTGCATATTGGTTGTACCAGCTTACATTTCCACCAGCATTGAATAAGGGATTCTTTTCTCCAGAACCTTTCTAACATTTGTTATATTACTCATCTTGTTGATAATAGCCAGTCTTAGAGGTATGAAGCAATATCTCACTGGCATTTAAATTTCCACTTCCTTAATATTTAGTTAAGTTGAGTATCTTTTCATATATTTGTTGGCAATTTGTATGTCTTTTGTGAGAAGCATATGTTAAGATCCTCTTCTCATTTTTTAATTGGGTTGTTTGTGTGTTGTTGAATTGTATGAGTGCTTTATATATTTTGGATATTAATCACTTGTTGAAGCTATTGTTTGCAAATATCTTCTCCCATTCAGTTTGTTGCCTCTTCATTTTGTTTGGAGATTTATTTTTTTGTCCAGAACTTTTTTGGCTTGATATAATTTATCCCATTAATTTATGTTTGCCTTTATTTCTCTTGCCCCTGGGGTCAAATTCTTAAAATCCTCACTAATACCAAGGCCCATAAATCTAGTACCTATGTTTTCTTCTATGTAATTTATTGTTACAGGTCTTATATTTAGGTCGTGATCCATTTGAGTTAATTTTTCTATATGGGGAAAAATAGCATTTTAATTTCATTCTTTTGCATATGGCTTTACAATTTTCCCAATATCACTTATTGAAGAGGCTTTCTTTTCTCCACTGCATATTTTTGGATCCCTTGTCAAAAATACATATACAACTGGTTTTGTTTATGGGCTCCAAATCTTGTCCCATTGGTCTGTGTATTTGTTTTTAATAGAATCTTTAAGAAAGAATCAAATAAATTTTTAGAAATAAAAAAACAGGCTGGCCAATGTGGCTCAGTGCTTGTGCTTCAATTCATAAACCAAGGAGGTCACAGTTCAGTTCCCGGTCAGGGCACATGCCTGCATTTCCGGCTCGATTTAGTAAGTGACATGCAAGAGGCAGCAGATGGATGACTCTCTCTCATCATTGTTGTTTCTATTTCTCTTTCTCTCTTCCTTCCTCTATCTGAAATCAACAAAAAGATATTTTTAGAAAAAAAATATAAAAACAAAGTAACATAAATGAAAAATGTGTTTTATGGATTCATTAATAGACTAGACATACCCAAGGAAAAATCAGTGAACTTGATCAGACATCAAAATAAATTACTCTTCTAAAACATAAAAATTATAAAGAGTAAAAAAGCCAGCAACATTAAAAACAGAACAGTGTATCCAAAAGCTGTGGAAAAAACCAAACATTACAGCATGCATATAATTTAAATTCACAAAGAGAAGATAGAGAGAATGATGCAGAAGACTTATGTCAATAAATTACAGTTAACTTCCAATATTCAATGCAGAGACCAAGTCACCAATTTAAGAAAACTTAGAAAGCACAAAGTAGGATAAAGTAATTGGAATATTGAAATTATTATAATAAAGTATATGCAGAACCTACCTGTGAAAAATTGCACAAGGAAATAAAGATTAATGGGTGCATATAGTCCTTTTATAGAATATTTTACATGATTTGCATTTTATTTTATTTTATTTTTTTTTAATTAAATCTTTATTGTTCTGATTATTACATTTGTTCCTCTTTTTTTCCCCCATAACTCCCCTCCTTCCAGCTCCCACCCCACCCTCCGCCCTCACTCCCCACCCACTGTCCTCATCCATAGGTGCACGATTTTTGTCCAGTCTCTTCCCGCATCTCCCACACCCCTTTTCCCCCCAAGAATAGTTAGTCCGTTCCCTTTCTATGTCCCTGATTCTATTATAATCACCAGTTCATTCTGTACATCAGGTTATTTATTCACTTGATTCTTAGATTCACTTGTTGATAGATGCATATTTGTTGTTCATAATTTGTATCTTTACCTTTTTCTTCTTCTTCCTCTTCTTAAAGGATACCTTTCAGCATTTCATATAATACTGGTTTGGTGGTGATGAACTCCTTTAGCTTTTCCTTATCTGTGAAGCTCTTTATCTGACCTTCAATTCTGAATGATAGCTTTGCTGGATAAAGTAATCTTGGTTGTAGGTTCTTGCTATTCATCACTTTGAATATTTCTTGCCACTCCCTTCTGGCCTGCAAAGTTTCTGTTGAGAAATCAGCTGACAGTCGTATGGGTATTCCCTTGTAGGTAACTGAGTTTCTTTCTCTTGCTGCTTTTAAGATTCTCTCTTTGTCTTTTGCTCTTGGCATTTTAATTATGATGTGTCTTGGTGTGGTCCTCTTTGGATTCCTTTTGTTTGGGGTTCTCTGCGCTTCCTGGACTTGTAAGTCTATTTCTTTCACCAGGTGGGGGAAGTTTTCTGCCATTATTTCTTCAAATAGGTTTTCAATATCTTGCTCTCTCTCATCTTCTGGTACCCCTATAATTCTGATGTTGGTACGTTTGAAGCTGTCCCAGAGGCTCCTTACACTATCTTCGTATTTTTGGGTTCTTTTTTCATTTTGCTTTTCCGGTTGGGTGTTTCTCGCTTCTTCGCATTTCGAATCTTTGACTTGATTCTTGCGCTCCTCTGGTCTGCTGTTGGGAGTCTGTATAATATTCTTTATTTCAGTCAGTGTATGCTTACTTTCTAGATGGTCCTTTATCACACCATCGAGGGTCTCATTAGATTTCCTGTACATCTCATCAAGTTTATCGACAGACTCTAGAAGCCTCTTGAGAGACCTCAAAAGTGTGGTTCTGAACTCAATATCCTCCCTTGATAGTTTTGTCCTGTTTCTTTGTCTCCGCATTTTTTACGCTTTCTTGGTACACCCCCTAGTGGTCTTTGTGCGCAGTCTTGTTGTAGTTAAGCCTTGATTGTTGTAGTTAATACTAGAGGGATTTGACCTCCAGGCCAACTGGCTGTGTTAATCAGCTGTGTCTGCAGTGGAAGAACTTGTGTCCTCTAGGGAGGTGCTAATCTAGCCTTTGCCTGAGGCTATCCGGCAAATGCCTCTGTGCAGGGCTTGGGCGGGGCGGGTCCCACGGGATCAACAGGGCGGAGGAGGGAGCAGTTATGGCTGCTCTCAGCCC
>NW_005360641.1:1347402-1353399 GCF_000412655.1 Myotis brandtii
GTATGCTATTCTCTTTCCTCCTAGTTGTAGAACTTCCACTCAGCCAGCCTTCCTGTGGTTCTGGATGATGTCCGTTCCGTCTTTTAGTTGTATTTTTGAAGTGGTTGTTCGAGGCAGCAAACTCCGGCGTTAACCTATGCCGCCATCTTGGTTTTCCTGATTTGCATTTTAGAAATTGCAAGTTGATACCTGAGATTTTAATTTTTTAAATTAGCATTTATTATTTTAAATTTTATTTTCTGTTCTAAAAATCACCTTTGGTTCACAGTCTGTGCTGAGGTGTAGCAGCTTGGGGATGTTTTCAGGACTGCCTCCATAGTTGAGACAGCATGAGCTCCCTGCGTCTGTGTGTCAAGGCCTCTACTTTAAAGAAAACCTGCCTTTCCTGAATACCTGTTCTAAAAAAGCCACCAGGACTTTCGGTGTCTCTGCTATGTGAATGTACATTAAAATGACGATGACAGGTGTTGTGAATCTGCCCACGACAGTTGGGTCCTAGGCTGTGGCTTACTTCTGGAAATGAAGGCATCTATAGGGCCTTTCCCCATGAATAATGCAGGTCTTACTTGGACTCCAAAAATTGTAAGCGCTTTCTTTTCAACATATCATGGACATATTTAGAATTGTCCTTTTTTTTTTTTAGTAACCACAATTTAACAACTTCCCTCTCTATATTACTGAGACTTACACTTAAGGAGTGGACATAAGAGAACTGAATGTGTTTAAGGAAAACCATCTCAATCTGGAAGGCATTTAGGCAGCCTCACTTCACTGGTCAGAGGAGTTATGGATGATAGAAGTACCCCCACACTTACCCCTTGTGGGCCAAGATGAAGTCTGTGTAATTACAAATACTTACGTCCATACCTGGATATTACCATGGGCCAAGTGGAAAAGTCAATACAGATAATTAAGAAGAAACTACCTAAGTCTTGATCATTTATGGGATTTTTTTACTTGAAACTTAAGGGGCATAGATAAGGTAAAACTAAACTCCTCTTGCTGCTTTTAGATGTATTGATAGTAGGCTTAATTAAGTAGTGTGTAACACAAATCAAACAGTTTTATAAAAAATCTCAGATCATATTGGACAGGTTAATTGGAGTGCTTATAAATTATATATATAAAGTGATTCATTGGAAATCAATACAGTGCAGAACCAAGGATTACATATTGTAAGAGACAGTTCTTCTGCTTGGATGTCTTCCATTTCTGCATACTTTCTAAGCAAAGGTTTTAATAATATTTTGTTACATGCTACTTTTTAAAGAGTGTCCATATAGCAAACAGCCTTGGACAATACAGATAATATTTATATCACCAGGGAAGAGAGTAGATTTGTTTTCTGTCCAACATAATAACTAACGTCACCATCTGCGGTAAAAATTGGCAAAAATTTGCTAGCAACTTCTTTAAAGCTTGAGGTTTCTTTAGTTTATGGTTCCTCTCTTGTAATGCAACTCATTATGTATGCAAGAGTCACCTACCCTCTATGTCCTTCCATTTGGGAATCTGGGCTCAGAGAACCAAAACAAATAATGGAGATATTGCAATTGCTGTGAGTAGTAAACAACTCTTTTTCTCTGAACAATGACCATAAATTTCTACCAGCATTCATTAAACCTGCTGTCCTGCAATTAGGATAAAATTTCAGACCCTTGACAGTTCATGACATGTAGATGTATGCATTTGTCAAAGCACAGTACATTTAATTACCTGCAAATGTTACAATGGAAACCAAAACTTGAACTTGAGTTAATTTTATGAAGGATGACATATTTATTGAAAATTTATGTACAATATATACATTTAACTTTTAAATGAATCAAAAAGTAAGTTATATTGATAGAAATATAAAGAACAGATGGGTAAATAAGTGCTAAAACAAGTGTTGTAATATTATAATAGTAGAATCCAGCTGGTTACCAAATAGTATTCATTGTAAAATTGTTTCCACTTTGAAAATTTCTATTAAAGTTTTTCATAATAAAATGATGTGAAATTAAGACCGAAGAGTTATTTATTCTAATATATTGCAAGATTGTATTAAACTTGACAGCAATTTGACAATATCTCCTAGCAGTATTTAAAACTTGGAGGGGTGGAGAAAAAAGGACAGCCAATAGGTAAACCTGTCATGCTCCTTGTCTCATGACCAGACTGGAAATACAACTAAATTGGAGAATATCCATCTGGAATTACCAACTGAGGTCCACCTGATGAAGAACAGAAAGCATCTGGAGATCAGCGGGAAGGGTGAGGTCACAAGGGGAGCTGACCCAGCTTCCAGGGATAGTAGGCCATAGCTGAGAGTAAGAAGAGAGATCCCAGCTACCAGAGGGTCTGTTTCCTTAGAACAGCGGTTCTCAACCTGTGGGTCGCGACACCTTTGGCCGTCTAATGACCCTTTCACAGGGGTCACCTAAGACCATCCTGCATATCAGATATTCATATTACGATTCATAACAGTAGGAACATTACAGTTATGAAGTAGCAACGAAAATAACTTTATGGTTGGGTCACAATATGAGGACTGTATTTAAAGGGCCAGAAAGTTGAGAACCACTGCCTTAGAAGATAGAGGTCCAGAACCCAGGCTGGGCTACACAGCTTGGAACACCAGAGTTGAGACTAGCAACCCATGTAACATCCAGCCATGAAAGGCAGCAGGACTACTGGCTGTGGCGGAGTCTGGAGCCAGGGGACATGAGTCAGTCAGAGAGAAACCCACAGTTTCAAAGAGATTGAAATCATATCAAGCATCTTCTTGGATCATAATTGCATGAAATTAGAAATCAACTACAATAAAACACTCAAAACCATTCAAACACATGGAGGCTAAATAGCATGTTATTAAACACTGAATGGATTACCAAAGAGATCAAGGAGGAAATAAAAAATATCCTGGAAACAAATGAAAATGAACACACAACAACTCAAATTTTATGGGAAGCAGTGAAAGCAGTCCTGAGAAGGAAGTTCAGAGCATTATAGACTTACCTCAAAACAAACAAACAAACAAACAAACAAACAAACACAAAAAAACTTTTAATAAGCTATCTAACCTTACATTTTAAAGAATTAGAAAGAGAACACCAAGAAAAGCCCAGAGTAAGTAGAAGCAAGGAAATAATAAAGATCAGAGTGGAAATAAATGACAAAGACTAAAAAAAAACAACACAAAATATCAATAAAACTAAGAGCTGATGAACCCCTAGCCAGACTCATCAAGAAACAAAGAGAGAGGACCCAAATAAACAAAACAAGAAAAAAAAAAAGAGGTGAACTAACAACTGACCCCACAGAACTACAAAGGACATAAAAAACATACTATGAACAACTATATTCCAACAAACTAGACATCCTGGAATAAATGAATATATTCCTATAAAAATACCATTTCCCCAGACTCAATCAGGATGAATGAGAAAACCTGAATAGGCCAATAACTACTGAAGAAATTAAAGCAGTAATAAAAAAAACTCCCAACAAACAAAAGCCCTGGTCCGGACATTTTCATATGAAGTTTTAACAAACATTCAAAGAACCAACCCCAACCCTAACCCAAAAAAGTCAAGAGGGAGGAACACTTCCATGCTCTATCTATGAGGCCAACATTACCCTAATTCCAAAACAAGATAAATACACTACAAAGAAAGAAATTATTGGCCTATATCCCTGATGAATACAGAAACTAAAATCCTCGAAAAAATCTTAGCAAATTGGATCCAGCAATGCATTAAAAAGATCATACACCATGACCAAGTGGAATATATTCTGGGGATGCAAGACTAGCACAGTATTTGCAAATCAATAAATGTGATATATCACATAAACAGATTGCAAGACAAAAATCACATAATCATATCAATTGATGCAGAAAAAGCATTCAACAAAATCTAACAAACTTTTTTGATAAAAACTCTCAGCAAAGCAGGAATAGAGGGAACATACTTCAATAAAATAAAGGCCATATATGACAAACCTATAGCCAACATCACACTCAATGGGCAAAAATTAAAAGCATTTTCCCTAAGAACAAGAATAAGACAGAGGTGTCTGCTTTCACTACTCTTATTTAACATAGTACTAGAAGTCCTACCCATAGCAAACAGACAACAAAAAAACATAGGCATTTAATTGCACAGGACAAAGTAAAATGTATTTTGCAGATGACATGATATTGTACATAGAAAACCCTAAAGACTCCACCAAAAACTAGATTTAATAAATGAATTCAGCAAAGTTGAGAATATAAAATTAACACCCAGAAATTGATGGTAATTTTATATACTAACTGGAGGCCCAGTGCATGAATTCATGCACAGGTGGGGTCCAGCCAGCCCGGTCCCAATCGGGGTGGATTGGGGCTGGGCCTATCGAGAGGAGGAAATGGCAGGAGGTTGGCCGCCCCGATCGAGGCCCGATTAGGGCCAGGCCAGCTGGAGGGAGGGGCTGTGGGAGATTGGTTGGCGGTCCCTGCCCCCATTGAGGTGGGGGGCCGATTAGGGGTCAGCGGCTGAGGGAGGGGCTGTGGGAGGTTGGCCGGCCAGCCCCACCCCTGATTAGTGTGGGGGGGCCAATCAGGGGCAGAGCTGGCTGGGAGGGTAGGGGCTATAGGCCGATCAGGGTCATGGGAGCCCATTGGTGGTGGGGCCAGCTGGGGGAGGGGCAATGGGTGGTTAGCTGGCCGGCCCAGCCCCTGATTGTGGGGGTGCTGATCTGGGGTGTGGCCAGGTGTGGGGAGGGGCTGCAGGAGGTTGGCCAGCAAACCTCACCCCCTATTGGGTGATCAGGGGCAGGGCTGGCTAGGGGGAAGAGCTGTGGGGCAATCGGGATGGTGGGGGCCCATCAGGTGTGGGGCCAGCCAGGGGCTGGGGCTGCAGAAGGTTGGCTGGCCAGGCCCTGCCCTCAATCAGGGTGGGAGAGGCCGATCAGGGGTTTGGCCAGCTCGGGGGAGAGGCCGCAGGAGGTTGGCTGGCCGGCCCCTCGCCCAATCGGGCTGGTTCGCTGGCCACAGGGGCCTCATAGCGACTGGTCATTCTGGTTGTTTGGTCGTTCCAGTCGTTATGGTGTTCCGGTCGCTGGCTTTTTATATATATAGATAATGAACTCTCAGAAAGAGAAATGAAAAACACACACAAAGCAATCTCATTTACCACTGTAACAAAAAAAATTAAGATACTTAGGAATAAACTTAACCAATGAGGCAAAAGACCTGTACTCAGAAAACTACAGGATGTTGAAAAAAGTAATAGAGGAAGATATTAACAGATTGGAGAATATACTGTGTTCATGGACTGGTAGAATCAATATCATTAAAATGTCCAAACTACCCAAAGCAATCTATTGATTCAATGCAATCCCTATTAAATTACCAATGGCATATTTCACAGATCTAGAACAAACACTCCAAAAATTAACATGGAACCAAAAAAGACCCTGAATAGCTGCAGCAATCTTGAAAAGGAAAAATAAAGTCGAAGGGATCACAATATCAGATATCAAGTTATACTACAAAGCCACTGTAATCAAAACAGCCTGGTACTGGTACAAGAACAGGCATATAAACGGAACAGAGACCCTAGAAATCAACCCAAGCCATTATGCTCAATTAATATTTGAAAAAGGAGGCAAGAGCACACAATGGAGTCAAGACAGTCTCTTCAATCAATGGTTTTGGGAAAATTGGAGACAAAATGAAACTAGATCACCAAGTTACAGCCTATACAAGAATAAACCCCAAATAGATTTAAATGTAACTTGTGAAACCATAAAAAGCTTAGAAGAAACTATAAGCAGCAAAATCTCAGACATATCTTATAGTAATACTAGAGGCCCGGTGCACAAAAATTTGTGCACTTGGGGGGAAGGGGGGGTTCCTCAGCCCGTCCTGTGCCCTCTCGCAGTCTGGGACCCCTCGGGAGATAACGACCTGCTGGCTTAGGCCTGCTCCCGGGTGGCAGAGGGCAGGCCCAATCCCTAGGTGCAGCCCCT
>NW_005360641.1:1354515-1363035 GCF_000412655.1 Myotis brandtii
GCCGCCATCTTGGCTGTCAGTTAATTTACATATCTCCCTGATTAGCCAATGGGAAGGGTAGCGGTCGTACGCCAATTACCATGTTTCTCTTTTATTAGTGTAGATGTTTACTGATATATATCCTATGGCAAAGGAGAAAATAAACAAATGGGACTACAAAAAAAAAATTACCTAAAACAAAACAAAATAAAAAAACCTAATGCACAGAGAAAGAAACCATCAACAAAATGAAAAGAGAGTCTACTGCATGGCAGAACATATTTGCCAATGATACTTGTGAGAAGGGGTTAATTTATAAAATATATAAAGAACTCATACAACTTAACAAAAGGAAGACAAACAATCCAATTTAAAAAAATGGGCCAAGGACCTAAATAGACACTTCTCCAAAGTGGACATACAGAAGGCCAACATTTCTGAATGTGAAATTGCTTTTTGCATTTTAGTCCATATGAAAAGAATTTTGTATGTCCCTTCATTCAGTGTACTGATTGAGCTGGATGACTCAATGTTCCTGGTCTTGCACTGGTGTCCAGCACTGACAGGTTGCCTCTCTGGCACTAAAAGAATCTAACTCCCCATCTAATATACTAATAGCTAAACCAATTAAAGATGTATTGAGGCACTGAATACCAACAAACATACTTGCTTTTAAATTTATATCTCTCAGAGGCTCTTTTTCATTGCTAATAGGATAGATATTCTTATCTCTAGAGTTATTCATCCTATATTAGCAGTGCTTTCAAGGTGAATTGATTTCAGCCTGTGAAAACAAATACATTGCTCCAAGACACGCTTTATTAATGCTGCTCGCGTGCAGCATGCCACAGTCTTAAGAGCCTGGTTATAAATAAAATGACACATGATGGGAGAAAACGCTGTTGCACCACTAAATTGGCCCAACCAGAAGACACGACACATCCAAGAAATTTTAGGAACTCAAATCTAATTTTTTTAAATAAATGGTTAATGTTGAAATTTAACTCTACAATCCTAATGATTTATTATCAAGCTAAATAACAATACATATAACAAAGGGATGCTATGCACACACACACACATACTGTTCAATAGACTCAAGAAAATTAATAAGAGAATAAATTTCTAAAGCAATTAAATCAGTAATTAAATAACACAAGCCCAATTATATATCAGATGATATACATAAACATCTATTAAAATTAATTTAAAACAATGTCTTAATAACATTTGAAATCAAATATTTCATTTTGAGGAATGAAAAATGCACCCATTGAGTCAGTATTTATGAACAACATTTTAAGGATAGAATTTGGGGAAACAAGCAGTTTCAATTAAATTTCATCAATTCTTAGAGGAAACATAATATTGACATTTTTAGAAACATTATCTACACAGCTATTCCCCAAGTTATATTACTAACCTATCACACAATGCATATGACTTATTGCCATTTAGATAGTCTTTTTGATGGATCAGTAACAAATATCCAAATATTTGATATTTGAAAAAGGTCAACTACATTGATTAAAGTGATCTATAAGAGACATTACAAATGAACCTAGCAAATACATTTAAAAATTTAAATAGATAGACATTTTCTTAGAAAGATATAACAAGTCAACTGTAATTATAAAATTAAAATAAAAACAAAAACAATGCAAACACAGAAAAAATAATACTTCTACCCATTTGAAAGTCTTCTGTATCCTTGTCCCTGTTATCAAATGAAAGCACATTTCATTCTTCATGAAGCCTTCTTTCTCTGTATTTTAAAAATTGTAGTCAATAACTAAAACCCTCAGCTTTAGATTTTTCTGGCCCCAGTCAAATACCAGTCTCCCTTGTTTCTCAAATCCAAAGGAAACAAACAAAAAAAATGCACTGTGCAATGTTTTTTTTTAGATGGGTGTAAAGCATTAGTCCAACCAATGCATTATTGCACTCACAAAATTATCTCCAAAGAAATTCTCTAATGACATCGTCAAACTCTACACTTATTCACCTATGTGGATTTTAAGCTAAATTTCAAATGACAGAGATATTGTTCATATAATGTGCATTTCTCTTCACCTTGAAACTAGGACTCTGAGCAAAAGTATAATTTCCTGCCAATGCATTTTGGAGCTTGTTTGAGAAACAATAGCTAGCTTGTTCTATTGTCATAATGTCTGTGGAGAAATTATTTTCTACATAATGCAGCTAAACGATTTTAGAGTTCCTCTCACCCAGGGTACATAAGCAACTCTAGACAAAAGGGTGCAGAACTAAGTAGCACATAAAAATGAGTTAAAAATAAACCTTTGTTTTGGTAAATCATTGAGAGTTAACCCCCAGATCCACTATTCTATCCTAAATGATAGAGAATATGGTATCATTAGTGGAATGTTTTAGTAAGAAATACATCTGAAGTGCTCCAAGCTCTGTGATTAAATGACTGAATCTAGATTTAGGAAAGAAAATATATCAAGGGACTCTTGTGCCAAGAAATAAAACTAACAAGCTCTTGTCAACATCATAAAAACAAGTTTAAGTGACTCTCACAGTTCAATTAGGGGAAATTTTATATTGAAAAAAGATGTAAACATTTGGAATACATTGTGCAAAAAAACCCCATGATTCTGAAATAGTATTATGAAAAGAGAAAGCAAAGTTGAAAGTCTCATTTCCCAATATTGAAATCGTTTTTCACATCATCTTTTTACTCTGAAAGTAGGTACATAATGGATACGCTGTAAGTTTTTATCTTGCCTTTCTATAAAGATTCTACTACATGGCAACCAAATAACCCCAGATAAAAAAATCAAATGTATTTTCTATAGAAGAATGACTGTTATAAATGTAGGAAAAAATGGGTTTAAGCATAGTTTCACATGGCAACTTTTGTGAAAGGGAAAGCAGACTTAAAAACAAACAAATAAACTTAAAAATATGTTGATATATTTTTATGAAAATATTAAATACATTTCAAAGTTACTTTCACCCACCTTAAATTTGTAATACAGAAACGATTTGCTAAATATGTTCAGTGTTTTATTTTTAATCATTCATCTGTGGCTCTCAAATGGATTTAATCTGGGATAAGGATGTTAGCCAAAACAAGCAAAGCACCACTTGACTCAAAGATAAACAAATGAATCGAAGGTTATCAGAATATGCATGTGGTTTAATAAACTCAGGGTTAATGAAAGTTTAAAATTTAATTTGGCTGTGTATAACAAAATAATAGAGCTGAACATAGACAATATTTTCCAGATTGCTATATAAAAATGGTAAATATATGTTAGAGTAATATTTTTTACTGAAGTGAAATTATGCTGACTAGAAAACACACCCCATGTTAAAATAAATGATAGTGTTAATTAGTAAATAGTTAATTTAATATTCATCTAACTTAGATTTTAAACATATAAACTAAAAGCTTATAAGCATCAAGCAAAGCAAACGTTACATTTTGTTATGGTTAGGAATATATTCTTGTTACCTTAGAAACCTATGAAGGTAAAAGTTTAAATATTTACAGAAGTTCTCAGAGTAGAATGGATGCCATAAAAGGTAAATGGAGTCATATACCTTTTCCTAAATTAAAAAAGGTGAAAATTATTTAAATATTTGATATTTAAACCAATAAGGGCATATTGGTTTAAATATAAAATATGTTTTAAAATGATTTCCTTTGTTAGAATATACAGTCAACATGATTATATAGTAAATGCTGCTTTTAATAGGCCACATATTAACTTTTACATATTACCTAATTATATTTATAATTCACAAAAAGTCCAACACTGGCCTCAGTAGTGGTAACACAGACACTTTTGCTGGAGAAACTCCGTCATTGGTTTGGTCAGAGAATATCCTGAGTTTCTAAGCCTGGAGCTTTTGTGCTGGAAATTTTGTGATCTAATATCCCTTAAGAAATTAATTTTTCTGTTAAAACTAGGCATAGGATATTCTGCTAATTGCAACTAGGAACTTTAAGTATACAGGGTAAAAGCCCTGTAACACAGAGATGGGAAAAATAGGAGAGCTCATCTTAGAAAATGTAGTTAAACTTCCTAAAGAATTAGTACAGTGTTAACGTCTGGGACAGAATAAAAGTTAAAATTTAGAAAATAAAAAACTCTCAGAGAGATAAGACCAAAGACACATTCCTGTGGTGGTGGATGAGAAAGGTAGACACTAATCAGCAAAATGACAGACCAAGTACTCTGAATTGAAAAATAAAAGAGTGGAAAATATTGCTTGTTGGAAAGAGCGCATAATGAAAAAAATGTGTATATTGTGATGCCATCTGTGTGAGATTGGGCAGTAATTGTTGCTTTCTGATTTCATCTAAATTTGTGTTTCTTACGACATTAATGGTGTTACATGGGTAATTAAAATGTTTATAATGGGTGTGAGGAAACAGAGGGAAGCTAGGTAGATAGGGGCGGGACCACTGGAAGGGAAAATAGAACCAGGGAACCCAGCTGGCAGAAGTTACTAAGACAACCCAACTGGGTGGGGAAAGAAGGGCACACATGAGAAAAGTGAGCTTTAACATAGATGAATGTTGTTAAGTCAGCTTGCAGATAAATAATCACAAGGCAGTGAGGCCTATAACCAATCTTAAGGATGTTACTAAGCAGAATTCTTTGAAAGGACCAATCAGGAACTAACAAGCATATATACAAAAAAGCACATGCTCCCCTGCGCCCACATGGCTTGATGCTATGTGGGACTCTATATATGGACTCATAGACTTTAACACCCTACTATCACATGGAACGGAAGCTCTGAACACTGGCTTGCTCCTGGAACTCCAGCTGCACCTTTTCCAGGGATGGCTTCTCTCAATAAACTTTGCTCCTGCTAACTGATTTTGTCTGCAACATCATTCTTAGATTTCATGAGACAATGAACTCAGAATCAAACCCCCCATTTTGGTTTCAGGTGTGATCTTTTCTTTTTTTATTGAAAAATAATCTATAGTGATTTAATATGTATATATGCATAACCCATGGACACAGACAATAGTGAAAGGAGTTTTAGGGATAAGATAGGCATAAGGAGGGTCCATAGGAAAGGAACACATTGATGGAGACTTGAAGATGCCAGGGTGCTTATCTTACATGTACAGAGGATAGAGAAATGCCACAGGCAGATAGAAATATTTCTGGCCTGAGCAATTAAAACAGTCATAAACCAAGGACAGCCAGGGGTATCTCTGGCCTGATCAATTAAAATGACCATAAGTCAGACCAACAGTAGCCCTGACCTGAGCAGCTGGAGAGCTATAAGATAAGACATCTCTGCTAGCACAACTGGGAGAAAACCACAAGATCAATCAAAAGTGACTCCAACCTAAACAGATCAGATGACCAAATGAGGAAAAGTGAGGATGTGGGGGGGAGGGTCATGGGAGCTGATTACAGGGCTAAGGTTCCACAGTAGAAAAGGAGGGTCTCCAGCCTATTTAATACCACAAGACAAAGAAAGCAGTGATCACCCTTCTCTGGGGTCCCTCTGTTGGTCCAGGAGGGACAGAGTCTTAGGATTAGGAACTTAGAGGACACCTTTCTTAGGTGTCGGCTTTGACTCTCTGCACCAAGAGGGACAGAGTTTTAGGCTTAGAATTTAGAGTTAAGATTTTAGAGGCAGTATTTGCTTACAATGAAGTTTCTATACTTTTCACCTACCACCTTTTGTCTTTGGTTTCATTCTTTGAATCCATCTGTACAAGAACTTGTGAAAGAAATCAACCTGCTCGATAAAACCACCTAAATCAATAGTGTGGTGAAGGCCTGAGGCTGGGGGTGGGTGCAGGTTAGAAGGGATTAATGGGAGGAAAAAAGGGGACATCTGTAATCTCTCTATATAAAAGTGTAATATGCAAATCAACCTGACGGCAGAACAAGGTCAGCTATGACGTGCACTGACCACCAGGGGGCAGACACTCAATGCAGGAGCTGCCCGAAAGCTCTGATCGCCTTTTGGGGAACAAGGAACTGGGTGGGGGGTGTGGTGGTGGCAGATGCAGGTGGCCCCAGGACCCCAATCGCCCTGCCAGTTGCCCCACACACAGAGGGCGACCTGTGACCGGCAGTGGCGGGAGGGGGGAGGCAGGGCCAGGTGCTGGCAGCTGGGGAAGATTGGTCCTGATTGCAGGCCAGGCCTAGGGACCTTACCCTGGCACAAATTTCATGCACCAGGCCTCTAGTACTTTCAATAATAAAGATAAATTAAAAAAAAAAAAGAAAATGGGGAAAAAACCTACTTCTGGAAGATTTGCTAAATAAAGTGTACCATCATGTGCAAAAGAAAAAAAAAATAGTGATTCAAAATTATGGTGTAAGTGAATGTAACCTAATTTATTTTAGTATGTGGAGTTAAAATGAGTTGTGTCCAAAAAAAAGGATCAGTTATAGATTTTCATTTCTATAAATACAAAAAGAGAAAAAGGATTCTAAACTATTATGTATTAGCCTAGTGATATTATTTTATGCTCTTTCTCTTTTATTCTTTCTTTCTTGGCTTATTTTTTTTTGTAGGAATACTCCCTTGGGCTATTTATGTTAATCTTAAGCACTAATTATTCAGAATTCTTATCTGACAAATGCACACTCACATACCATTTGTCCCAAGGCATAGCAACTATTTTAATGGTAATAAACAGAAATACTTCCAAGAGTAATTGACTGCTATTCTCTAATTACGTTTTATTCTATCACTTTGTTGAAAACATTTTTACTGATGCGTGAAAAATATTTCAAAAGCAGGAGGCATGTTTTAAATTATGTTATTGTCTTCTGTCAAAGGCTTGGTTATTGCTTTAAATCTAGACACTTGAATATTTTTGTGTCTGAGCATTATCTTTATTTCCTAGTACTTGTATAGTCAATTAGCGTACATTTTTAAAAATTCAGAGAATGATTATTTTAAAGTTTACCTAAAATGACTATTTAAAACCCCCACTGTTTTTATGTACACAGATTTTCTAAGGTGCTCATTTTTCATGGCAAGTATAAAGAATCTAAGACAACATCTATGTAATTCCAAATAAATTTCAAGTGTTTACAATCAATATTCACTTGCTAATTATGACAATAACACTACCACTAGAATTTCTAATAATCTGTAACATAAATATATAGCATACTTACTTAAATAATTAAATAGCCTTGGTGCCATACTAAGCATTTATATGATATGTAATATTAATGTATCAGAAATTATGTACATTATATATAACGAAATTTAGTTTGGTTTTCCTTTAATGTATTGTTTTAACATACAAAAATGCTTATTCAGTGCCAGCTGTTTCATGCAATGAGAATATTATGGAGAATAAAAAAGACTGTTTTCAAGAAGTTCATTTTGTTGTGGGCAAAAAACAGGCAAAAAAGGAAATAAGTAAGACAAAAATTACTTCTGTTTGTGATGCATTCTGTTAAGAAAATAAAAGAGTGATGATATAGCAGTATGAAATTAATATTATTTTAGTGATGTGACAATTATTTGAGCTGAGACATAAATAAAGGTATATTAAAAATTATCTGAAGAGGGTCCCAAATGAAGAAAATGTTAAATGTAAATGACCTTTGGGAAAAACCAAAACCAAAGCCAGAGATTCTGAAAAAAAAAAAAAAAAAAAGAAAAGAAAAGAAAAAAGAAATTTCCATGGCCTCAGGAAAATTAAAAAATTATGCCCGGTAATGCTCGGTGGTTATAGCATCAGCCCACATACCACAAAAGAGTTATGGGTTTGATTCCTGGTCAAGGGCATGTACCTGGGTAGCAGGTTCAATCCCCAGGAAGCACATAAGCACATGAAGGAAGCAACCAATCAATGTGTCACTCTCAGTTCTCTCTCTCTCTCTCTCTCTCTCTCTCTCTCTCTCTCTCTCTTCCCTCTTTCCCTTCCACTGTCTCTAAAAATCAATGAAAAAAATCCTTGGGTGAGGATTAAAAAAAATAACTGCAGATGTCCTCTGTGGTCCGTATTTATATATTTATATCTTTTCTCATACACACACACAAACACCCCTCTATCTCACCAATTTTGACACACTTTAAATGACCCCTCAAGCCTAAGTAAGCTCTACAATAAAAAATCAAATGTTTAGAAATCAACTAATTGCTTTACTGTCTACTCAAGTTAGGTATTGAAAAACAATGTTGGAATACCATGACATTGTTCAAAACACTTAGTGAAACTACGGGAGCTGGTACTGGAAGAGCTATTATAGGCAGTGAAAGAAATAGAAGGCTATTTTCATGAGGACAATACTGCTTCCATCATTCTGGAATAAATCAAATCTCTCTGCCTAATTAACTCATGTGTATGATTGAGAAATTACAACTTATTGTGAGAATCTGAGCAAGTTTTTTTTTAATTAAATCTTTATTGTTCAGATTATTACATTTGTTCCTCTTTTTTCCCCCCCATAACTCCCCTCCTTCCAGCTCCCACCCCCCCCTCCGCCCTCACTCCCCACCCACTGTCCTCATCCATAGGTGCACGATTTTTGTCCAGTCTCTTCCCGCATCTCCCACACC
>NW_005360641.1:1364076-1378059 GCF_000412655.1 Myotis brandtii
GGCAATACTGGGGGTGAATTGACCTCCAGGCTAACTGGCTATGAGAGTCAGCTGTGTCTGCAGTGGGAGAGCTTCTGTGCTGGATCTCTAGGGCGGTGCTAGTCTAGCGTTTGCCTAAGGCTATCCGGCAAATGCCTCTGTGCAGGGCTTGGACGGGGAGGTCCCCGGGGATCTACAGGGCGGGCGGAGCGAGCAGTTATGGCTGCTCTCAGTTCCGTCCCCAGCGGCTCTGCAACCGCTGCAAACCCCGGAGAGAAAGCTGCCTTCCCGCTTCTCCCGTTTGAGTCTGGGTCCCTAGAGACTCGCCCGGATCTGGAGCTCAGAGTCTGAAACTTCCTCCCGATTGAAAACAACAACCGCGCCCTCCGCCGCCGGCCAGCTCCACGCGCACCTCCACACCTTAGTATTTCACCTCCGCACTGCGCCTCCTCTGAGTCTCGGTATGGATTTCTCTTTCCTTCTAGTTGTAGAATCTCTCCTCAGCCAGCCTTCCTGTGGTTCTGGGTGATGTCCGTTCCGTCTTTTAGTTGTATTTTTGAAGTGGTTGTTCGAGGCAGCAAACTTTGGTGTTTATCTATGCCGCCATCTTGGTTTTTTCTTAAGCTGGTTTTGCAGCAAGTTTGTTTTGATTAATTTGGCATCAGTTATTTGTACAGCTTGCTGAACTTTGGTGAATTTGAATTCTTATCATTGGCTTCTTAGAGAGCCTCTGTCCCTAAAATAAGGACCACATTTTTACAAGAGTACACTGGGGAGAGCTCATGAGGAGACTGACTGAACTTTACTGAGTTGATAGTACTCCTTTTTGATTATTAGTACCTCTTTTGTGGTATGGGCATTTTAATGAGCATTCATAGTAAAGGTGTGAGTAGTACATAAATATGGTGTATCTTGCTGGGGTTGCCCATTAAAATATAGAATATCCATGTGCCCAGGTGTGTTAACATAAGAAAAACATTCAAACCTGTGAAGAATTTTGTGAGTTTATTTGAGCCAAGCTGTGGACCAATGCCAGGAAGCAGAATCTCAATGGATTGAGATAATGCTCCGGAAAATGTCAGTTTTCACCTTGTTTTATACATAACAATCAAAAGAGGAGACGTAAGTGGGTTACATGAAATCCACTGGTGATAAATTAGGGAGACAGGAGCAAGCAAAGTAGGGAAACCTCTGGGATTGGATACAAAGTAAAATGACAGACACATACTCTTTTACTTAGGTGGGTGCAGGATAATTAACAGTCAAAAATTAACTCAGTAACACTGAGCGGATTTGTGGCCTCCACACTGTGCTTTGAGGAAAAAAGGAAAATTACTTTGAAATTCCAATGATACATTATTCTAGATCAGCGGTTCTCAACCTGTGGGTCACGACTCCTTTGGGGGTCGAATGACCCTTTCACAGGGGTTGCCTAAGACCATCGGAAAACACATATATAATTACATATTGTTTTTGTGATTAATCACTATGCTTTAATTATGTTCAATTTGTAACAGTGAAATTGGGGGTCACCACAACATGAGGAACTGTATTAAAGGGTCGCGGCATTAGGAAGGTTGAGAACCACTGTTCTAGATGAAAAAAGACAATAAATAGGCTCAGTTAAGGTAAAGATGGACCTTTGTAAGGGAAGACACTGGCCTAAGACATGAATACCCACCATAAACTGCTTTTACAGTTTAAAAAGTTTTCATTTCAGACCATCCTTTGTGGTTACTTTAGGTCTCTGCGTTTGCAAGGCTGACACGCAGGCCTTCCCTGTGCTCGTCAGGTTAGCAAGTGGCTTCCTTTTATCCACAGGTGCAATAGACCAAATGTTTGTGTTCCCCCACTTAAATTCCTATGTTGAATCCTCAATGTGATGGTGTTTGGAAGCAGGCTCCTAGGGAAATGATTAGGTCAGGAGGATGGAATCCTCATGAATGGAATTAGCACCCATAAAAAAGATGCCCCAGAGAGAACTCTCTTGCCCTTTTACCATGCAAGGGAGTAAGAAGAATGTTTTCTGTGAACCAGAAAGAGAGAGCTCAACTGACACTAAATCTGCCCAGGCTGTGATATTTGCACATTAATCTTGATCTTGATTCCCACTTCTAGAACTGTGAGAAATATATTTGTGTTGTGTGTGTGTCTGTGTGTTGTGTGTGTGTGTGTGTGTGTGTGTGTGTGTGTGTGTGTGTTTAAGCCACTCAGTCTATGGTATTTTGCTACAGCATCCTGAACACACTAGGATGCCTGGCAAATTTGAATTTCAGTTAAACAATGAATATTGTATGAGACATATTTTACTAAAAAATTATTTTTTCTTTTTCTGTGATTCAAATTTAATTGGGTGTATGCATTTGTATTTGTTAAATCTAGCCATCCTACCATAAACCCAACCACATCATCTAATTATGTAACCAAATTATTTAATGTTGCCTATTCTATTTCCCCAGATTTGTAGAAAAAAATTGACCCTATATTTCAGTTTAATTTTTAATATTTTTTATGTCCTTTTGTGTTTATTTTTCTGGCATATTTTATTCACCATTTATATTCAACTTTATAGAATTGTTTGTTTTCCAGTGATAATCACACAATCATATGAGGCTGAGTTGACTTGTGATGGTGCCTCCTTAATATGACTCTGATTGACTCACCTATTGTATTTAGAAAGGATGCCCACATGATTGAGATGGTGCCCTCACATTCAAACTTGAGAAAAGTTTGATAATTCTAAAGACACCTATTTCAAAGATATGGTAGGATATTGGAAAATGTCCAGTGATGGTGTGTTATCCTGAGATTAATAATAATAGAATGCTTAACTACCTGAGGCTTAACTGAAGAAAATAGTTATGATGAGTCACTTGACAAGAGAGAAACTGCCCAACATGGCAATACTGTAGGGATTTATCCAGGTAATAATTATACTGACCCCATTCTTCTATTTCCCCTCCTTTCTACACACTTATCTCCTTCAGTGGTCCCATTGGCAATAACTGGGTATTTGTTCCTTATTTCCCAGGTTTTAAAGCTATGTATAGACAGGTGGTAGGTAGATGATAGATAGATAGATAGATAGATAGAAGATAGATAGATAGATAGATAGATGATAGATAGATGTTAGATAGATAAGATAAACACAAGATATTAGCAGAACATGATTAAAATATTGCCCAAATATTCTGTCATTCAACAATGAGGCATTAGGGTCTAGCAGAATACCATCTTGGGTAGTAAAGTGAAATGGTGTTACTGAGTCAGATCTGTTTACTTCAGAATAAATACAGCAAGTTAAATTTCATAGAATTTGAAAGACATTAAGTGTAGAAATAAAGGATTCTGCTAGCTGCCAATTAATTATTTTAAAGATATTTGCATGTTGGAGTGAAAAAAATATATACCTACATTGAATCCATATGTATATTTTTCCCTACAGAATTCTGATAAAAGCTAATGATGGACTAAGTAAAAATGTGGGTAAATTAATATTATGGAATAAAAGTTTATCATTATATTTGTGTTATGATATGGCAGCACTATTGAAATCATATATAGTAAAAGAAGTTATAGCTTTTAAAAAGCTTCAAGTATTTGTGTGCTTGAATGGATTTTGGAATAAAAATTACGGAGATTATATTAAAATTGTATTATACTGAGTGACTCCCATATGCTATTTGTTATGTAGTAATAAGTACCAGGACCAATTATGATGGATTACATGTAATTGATTTTGTCTATAATTCAGCTTCCTCTAGCCTAGTTAAGATAACTGAGTTTTATTTTTATGACATTTTAGAATCAAAACAGCCACTAAGATCCAGTTAATGTTGAACAGAAATAATAAGGACTGTTATATAAGGGAAAAAAATCACATACCAGAGAGTTACAAGATAAGACATTGCTTAAATTACCTTTTATAATTGAAGATTTGTTATCCTATCTAATAAAAGACAAATATTGAAATTAACCATACCTCTGCTACGCTTCCCATTGGCTAACCAGCGAGATATGCAAATTAACCACCTACAAAGATGGTGGCCGGCAGCCATGCAGCTGAAGTGAGCAGGAGGCTTGCTTGCTCCAGTGATGGAGGAAGCCAAGCTTCCTCCATGCTGCGGCCCTGGCTCTGAGCTCCACTCTAAGCAACAAAGTTGCAGTTATAGAAGCTAAACAAACCCCAGATACCTGCTTTCAGCAGGCCGTGGCCTCAGAGCTGGAATGGCAACAAAGTTTCAATTATAGAAGGTAAATAAATCCCAGAATAAATTAAAAAAAGAAAAAAAGGAGAGGCTGGGAGCTTCAGTCACAAGCCAGCCTGAAAACAGCCCTCAGCCCCTCATCCAGACTGGACAGGCACCCCAGTGGGGACCCCCACCCTAAAGAGGGTGTGGCCAGCCTGAAAACAGCCATCAGCCCCTCATCCAGGCTGGCCAGGCACTCCAGTGGGGAGCCCCACCCTGAAGGGGGTGTGACCAGCTGAAAACAGCCATCAGCCCCTCACCCAGGCTGGCCAGGCACCCAAGCGGGACCCCCACCCTGATCTGGGATACCCTTCAGGGAAAACCAGCCGTCCCCGACCTGTGCACCAGGCCTCTATCCTATATATAAAAGGGTAATATGCAAACTGACCCTAACAGCAGAAAGACTGAGAATGACTGGTCACTATGACACACACTGACCACCAGGGGGCAGACGCTCAATGCAGGAGCTGTCCTCTGGTGGTCGCTACACTCCCACATGGGGGAGCTCTGCTCAGCCACAAGCCAGGCTGATGGCTGCTAGTACAGCGGTGGTGGTGGGAGCCTCTCCTGCCTCCTCAGCAGTGCTAAGGATGTCCGACTTTAGCTTAGTTCTGCTCCCCGCTGGCAAATGGACATCCCCCAAGGGCTGCTGGGCTGCCAGAGGGATGTCTGATTGCCAGCTTAGGCCCAATCCTTGGGGAGCAGGTCTAAGCCAGCAGGTGGTCATCCCCTGAGGGGTCCCAGACTGCGAGAGGGCACAGGCCGGGCTGAGGGTCCTCCCCGCCCCAAGTGCACAAATTTTTGTACACCAGGCCTCTAGTATTAAATAAAACCTACTACATGCACTGAATAATCAATTCCTCGTAAAGTTAAATTGGATCTGAAAGGAGTACAACTATCATTATACATGAATCACTTTCATTGAAAAGAGGATCTGAGGTGGAAAAATCAATTTCTATGGTATCCTTGGGAATTTTAAAATTATTAACCTCAAAATAATGATTCATTCAGAGAAGTGAGAAAATAATGTTAAATGTTCCCATGGAATTTAGGCTAATTTTACATCATAGTCATTGCATTTTTTTCTTTGTAGATTTGCTAGCTCTAAGGTATTGCCTGTTTTAGAAGGAACTGAATATATTTTACTCTCCATCCTGAGGTTTTCATCGTTTATCACAACATTGGTTGGCAATTCAGTCCTGAGATATTGCTTAGGAAAAGTAGAGAAAAGGAAAGTGGATATTACTCTTTTAAGTCAGTTATTTAAATTTGCTCCTTAAATTGAAACTGCTTTAAGTTGAATAATAGTAAATTAACAGGTTCATCAAAAATATTCATCTAGTTTTATCCTAAGTAATTTTTATAAAGCTGCAATGAGCCCTGAAAATAAGATATTTAATAGAGATTCACACTTTATACTTAACTAGGCAATTTTAAATTGAGTTGTCATAATAAACTATTTTTTTTGTAACCGATAAAACCAGTCAATTCAGATTCAATTACACAGGTTCATTCACTTCACTTCATTCATTCTTCAAAAACATGTATTTAAAGCTTTTAAAAGTTGCAATACATGTCTTGATTTTAAAATAGGATAAGGTCAGCACAGCCAATTTTTACCTCAGAATCACAAAAGCATGTCCATATCTAGACATGCTGCATTTAATGTTGGTCTTACACCTGAAAGTGAAATGTGGGATAATTTTGACACATATTCAATAGATGACATATGATAATTTAACTTATTTAAAAGATACAACTTCATATTTTCACAAAACAGCTTAAAGGTTGAGCGTCTTTATATTACATATTGATGATAATGATAGCTATTACCTCTGTAGTGGGTGGTTTTCTGAACTGTTGGGCAGAGCAATAAAGCAAAATGGAGTAAAATGATATACCAAACTCTCTTTGATACATTTTTTATTTTTGCAAACTCTTCTGAAAGTACAGGTATTACCTTATAAACTATCATTATAGTAGATTTATTTGGTTTTATTGCTCAGTCATAGATGAGAATATTTTACAGAAATTGTTGGATTCTTACAAAAGTTAACATTAGTTTCCTAATAATATATGGGCAGACATGTACACAATTTTAGATAATGTTGTAATTACCATTTTTTTCTGTCCAAAACTCTCTTTTCTCTATTAGTATATTTTTAAATAGAGATTAAAATTATAACATGTGCTGATGCTAAGAAGAAAAGTTTGCAAGCATGTTAAGGAACTATATCATGACACATTAATTGAGTTGCTAATTCAAAGTGGAAACAAATACTACTCAATATAAATTTCAGATAGGCCATTAAAAAATAGAAAATGTTATTATTATGATGGCAATTCACAGAATGCATTGCCCAGCACTGTAATTGCTATATTTGGTCTGTCTAGTAAATGTGTCATTAACTCTGGAATAACACATGATTTAAAAGGATATGCTAAAGCTCTGATTTTACTGATTATTTCCTTCCAAGATTATTATGAGTCATTTCAAAGAGCATTTTGTTCATACTGAATATTGTTAAAAAAACAAACAAAACTGGCGTAGGTTAATATAAGATCTTGTGAATGTGTCAGACAATATCTACCTACATTTTTCATTAGTTACATATCTGAAAACCTGCTTCCTAAAAAAGAAATAAAGTTTCTTTACTTAGAATAAAAGTATAAAATTTGAGATATTTAGACATCCTTGAATTATTACCGATTGTTGCTGTCTTTGCTTCTAGAAAGATACTACACTACCAATGTTTTATTAAAATAAACTGTGAGTTCTACTTTTGTTAATTTGTAAATAAGAAAATATTAGGGTATATTTTAAGAAAAAAAACAACAACACGTGTTTTTTTATTACAATGCAGATCACATATTTGAATGTAAAAGTAGCATCCCATTACCACAAAATGAGCAATAATGTTGAAGTTTATTTTAGGATATAATTTTTTTGAAATTAATAACATGCTAATAAGTATATTGACTTGGATATATTGATTGTAGACAATGTATAGAAAAAAAATGAATACCAGCAGTTCAGGTGTCTTTTTTTAACTGAAGAGAATAGCTTATATAACTCTGTGCTGATAAACTTGCAAAACAATGTAAATTATGGCATTTTACAAAGTATAAATTGTCAAAATTTATACAGAGAAGAAAATAACATGCAAGATAGTACAATGCTTAAGAATAACATTAACACAAAAGTTTATCAAAATTATTTCTAAAACATTGCCAAATTAATTCAAATGTAAAAGAATAAGCTTTCTTCTCTTTCAGATTGTAAAAAAATCCCATGCTCCACGTTGTCTAACATTCCTTGCCCTTACTTGTCATTCATTTTTTAAAATATATTTTATTGATTTCAGAGTGGAAGGGAGAGAGAGAGATAGAAACATCAATGATGAGAAAGAATCTTTGATTGGCTGCCTCCTGCATACCCCTTACTGGGGATCTAGACTGCAACCCAGGCATGTGCTCTAACTGGGAATCAAATAGTGACCTCCTGGTTCATAGGTCAATGCTCAACCACTGAGCCATGCCAGCAAGGCCATTTTTCTTCTTTAGTGACATTTATTTTTTTTGTTCTGTTTTTACTGATATTTTTAATGTATAATGTATTTTTATTACTTACTGAGAGTTCTTTACATATCCTGGGTAAAAGTACTTATTCAGATATGTATGTGATTCAAAAATATTTTTTCCCAGTCATTGGCTTGCCTTTATACTGTCTTAAAAATGTCTTTAAAAGAGCAGCAGGTCTTAATTTGATGAAGTTCAATGTACTAATTTTTCTTTTATGAATTACATTTTTTTGGTTTTGTATCTAAGATATCCTTTTTAAACTCAGTGTTACAAAGATTGTCTCCTATAATTTCCTCTAGAAACTTTATGGTTTATAGTGAGGTCTCTGCTACATTTTTTGAAAATATGTTTTTATTGATTTAGAGAGAAAAAGGGAGAGGAATAGAAACATCAATGATGAGAGAGAATCATTGATCAGTTGCCTTCTGCATGCCCCACACTGGGGATTGAGCCTGCATCTAGGCATGTGCCCTGACTGGGTATGGAATCCTGACCTCCTGGTTCATAGGTAAATGCTCAACCACTGAGCCACACAGGCTAGGCTACATTTAAATTAACATTTGTATATTTTTAAAAAGGTAGATAGAGGTACATTTTTGTTTTGTTTTTGCATATGTGTATCCAATCTTTCTGGTGGTATTTGTAGAAAAGACTATTATTTCTCCACTGAGATGTTTTTGTAATGAAAAAAAAATCAACTTAACATAAATTCATAGTCCTATCTATAGGCTTTTTTTGCTATCCCATTGACCTACTTATTTTATGCCAATATCACATCATCCATTATTGCAGCTTTAAAATTGGTCCTGATATCATAGTCAGTCTTCCAACATGAATCTTTTTTTAAAAAAATATATTTTATTGATTTTATACAGAGAGGAAGGGAGAGGGATAGAGAGCTAGAAACATCGATGAGAGAGAAACATTGATCAGCTGCCTCCTGCACACTCCCCACTGGGGATGTGCCCACAACCAAGGTACATGCCCTTGACAGGAATCGAACCTGGGACCCTTGAGTCTGCAGGCCGACGCTCTATCCGCTGAGCCAAACCAGTCAGGGCAACATGAATCTTTTTCAATTGGTTTTGGCTGTCCTATATTCTATGACTTTTATATAAAAATTTAAATAAGCTCATTAACTTCCACCAAAAAAGATAAAGCCACAATTTTTTTATTGGGATGGGTTTAAAAACCATAGGTTAATTTGTGGTGAATTGATATATTAACAATATGGAATATTTTGATTATGAACACAGTGCATTTCTTAATTTATCTGTGTCCTTTAATGTTTCTCAGCAATGTTTAATAATTTTCAGAGTAAAATTCTTGCACATCTTTTATCAGATTTATCCTTAAATTTCATGTTTTGATGTTATTTTAAGTGATTTAAAATTTTTCAATATTTGATTCTTCACTGACAGTTTCTAGAATTTGTTCATAAAATTTTATTTTTCTATATTTGAATTTATAAACTTAATGTAAACTTGCTGAAATCACTTTTTGGTTATTTAAACATTTTTGAAGGTTTCATAGGATTTCCTTCAAAAATTATGGTTATCTGACTATCAACATTTTCCCTTCTTCCTTTATGATTTGGGTCCCTTGGTCCCTTTATCTTCATTTAATGTACTTCCATTGAGCATCTCCAGTAAATTGGTGAGTAGAAATAATGAGAGAGAATATCTTTGCCATGTTCTTGACATTAATGGGATATAATGTAGTCTTTCATCTTTAGGTTTGATGGCACTGGCAGATTTTTTCAAAGGCTATCATGGTAGTTTGAGGAATATTCCTTCTATTCCTGTTTTGCTGAGTTGTTTTTTGTTTTTCTTTAAATAAGGATTAGATGGACATTAACAAGTGTTAGCAAGGATGAATAAAATGGAAACCCACAGACATTGCTAGTAGAAAGTACAATAGTACAGTTATTTAAAAACATACTATGGCCATTTCTTACTCATTTAAAGATATACTTGCCATATGACCAAATAAATTTCTCCCCTACGTATCTATTCAGGAAAAATAAAATATATGTCAACACAAAGATTATTGTCATGATGTTCATAGCAGCATTATCCATAATATCCCATAGTGGAAACAACCTGCAAGTTCATCAACTGATGATGAAACAAAGGTGACACATCCATGTAGTGGGATATTATTTGCAATAGGGAGGAATGATGAATTGATACATGTGGCAACATGGATAAGCCTCACAAACATTTGCTGAGTGAAAGAAGCAAGACACACACAAAACATATTATGGAATTTCATTTATATGAAACTAGAGGCCCAGTGCACGAAATTCGTGCACAGTAGGGTCCCTAGGCCTGGCTGGCAATCAGGGCCAATCTGTGGGCAACCAGCGGGGAGATCAGGGGCCCCCGCTGGCACCCGCCTTGGCAGGCCTGGCGCCGCCTGCCGGCCCTGCCCCCTGCTGTTGCCACCACCAGTCTCCTCCCTCTGTGAGGCAACCGGTGGGGTTATTGGGGGGCCCCCGCTGGCACCCGCCTTGGCTGGCCTGGGGCTTGCAGGATGGGGCAGCTCCTGCATTGAGCCTTTGCCCTCTGGTGGTCAATGTGCATTATAGCCACCAGTCGTTATGCCGGTTGTTCCGCTGTTCAGTCGATTTGCATATTAGGCTTTTATTATATAGGATGTCCAAAAAGATGATTTGAAGGAGACAGAAAATCATGTGTTCCTATGACTAGTGATGGGAATGAAGAGTGACTGTAAATTGGCAAAAGTCTTCCTTTCTGTTCTAAAATTAGATTATGATGATTGCTGTACGACTCATTTAATACTAACATTCATTGTGTTATAAACTAAACATAGGCGAATGCTATGGTGCGTGAATGATATCTCAATAAATGTTAAAAATTTTCTGAGCTACTACTTTGAATCAGGAAATTTGCAAATGTACAAGAAATAAGGCAAGAAAAACATTAGTATTTAAATGATAGATTTATAATATAATGGATAATGACAGAAATAAGCAAAGTAATATATTTAAATGTTAAGGTGGCATAATAAGAATATTTATAATCATATATCTTATTAAAAAGAGTGGTTATTTCTGTACTTGATTATATATTTGATATACATTCCATTTTGAAAACTTCTGCATTTTTAACTATAGGTATTTAATTTAATCTTACTATTTTTTTCCCTTTTTATTATTTTTTAATTATTTTTTAAATTAAATCTTTATTGTTCAGATTATTACATTTGTTCCTCTTTTTCCCCCCATAACTCCCCTCTACCCAGTTCCCACCCCACCCTCTGCCCTCACTCCCCACCCACTGATTTTGTCCAGTCTCTTCCCACATCCCCCACACCCCTTTCCCCAAGAATAGTCAGTCCATTCCCTTTCTATGTCCCTGATTCTATTATAATCACCAGTTCATTCTGTTCATCAGATTATTATTCACTTGATTTTTAGATTCACTTGTTGATAGATGTGTATTTGTTGTTCATAATTTGTATCTTTACCTTTTTCTTCTTCTTCCTCTTCTTAAAGGATACCTTTCAGCATTTCATATAATACTGGTTTGGTGGTGATGAACTCCTTTAGCTTTTCCTTATCTGTGAAGCTCTTTATCTGACCTTCAATTCTGAATGATAGCTTTGCTGGATAAAGTAATCTTGGTTGTAGGTTCTTGCTATTCATCACTTTGAATATTTCTTGCCACTCCCTTCTGGCCTGCAAAGTTTCTGTTGAGAAATCAGCTGACAGTCGTATGGGTACTCCCTTATAGGTAACTGACTTTTTTTCTCTTGCTGCTTTTAAGATTCTCTCTTTGTCTTTTGCTCTTGGCATTTTAATTATGATGTGTCTTGGTGTGGTCCTCTTTGGATTCCTTTTGTTTGGGGTTCTCTGCGCTTCCTGGACTTGGAAGTCTATTTCTTTCACCAGGTAGGGGAAGTTTTCTGTCATTATTTCTTCAAATAGGTTTTCAATATCTTGCCCTCTCTCTTCTTCTGGTACCCCTATAATTCTGATGTTGGTACGCTTGAAGTTGTCCCAGAGGCTCCTTACACTATCTTCGTATTTTTGGATTCTTTTTTCATTTTGCTTTTCCGGTTGGGTGTTTTTTGCTTCTTCGCATTTCAAATCTTTGACTTGATTCTTGCGATCCTCTGGTCTGCTGTTGGGAGTCTGTATAATATTCTTTATTTCAGTCCGTGTATGCTTAATTTCTAGTTGGTCCTTTATCACAACATCGAGGGTCTCACTAGATTTCTTAAGGATCTCAATACATTTATCGGCGGTTTCCATAAAATTCTTGAAAAATCTTAGAACCGTGGTTTTGAACTCTATATCCAGTCGTTTGCTGTCCTCCATTTCTGTCATTTGTGACCTGTTTCTTTGTCTTCGCATTTTGTCTGCTTCCCTGTGTTGGTAGAGTGGTTTTGTGTGCTAGGTGTCCTACAGGGCCCAGTGGCTCAGCCTCCCCAGTTACCTGAGGTGGACACTCTTGGTGCACCCCCTTGTGGGCTTTGTGCACAGTCTTGTTGTAGTTATGCCTTGATTGTTTTAGGTGTCACTGGGAGGAATTGACCTCCAGGCCATGTTCAGTCGATTTGCATATTAGGCTTTTATTATATAGGATGTCCAAAAAGATGATTTGAAGGAGACAGAAAATCATGTGTTCCTATGACTAGTGATGGGAATGAAGAGTGACTGTAAATTGGCAAAAGTCTTCCTTTCTGTTCTAAAATTAGATTATGATGATTGCTGTACGACTCATTTAATACTAACATTCATTGTGTTATAAACTAAACATAGGCGAATGCTATGGTGCGTGAATGATATCTCAATAAATGTTAAAAATTTTCTGAGCTACTACTTTGAATCAGGAAATTTGCAAATGTACAAGAAATAAGGCAAGAAAAACATTAGTATTTAAATGATAGATTTATAATATAATGGATAATGACAGAAATAAGCAAAGTAATATATTTAAATGTTAAGGTGGCATAATAAGAATATTTATAATCATATATCTTATTAAAAAGAGTGGTTATTTCTGTACTTGATTATATATTTGATATACATTCCATTTTGAAAACTTCTGCATTTTTAACTATAGGTATTTAATTTAATCTTACTATTTTTTTCCCTTTTTATTATTTTTTAATTATTTTTTAAATTAAATCTTTATTGTTCAGATTATTACATTTGTTCCTCTTTTTCCCCCCATAACTCCCCTCTACCCAGTTCCCACCCCACCCTCTGCCCTCACTCCCCACCCACTGATTTTGTCCAGTCTCTTCCCACATCCCCCACACCCCTTTCCCCAAGAATAGTCAGTCCATTCCCTTTCTATGTCCCTGATTCTATTATAATCACCAGTTCATTCTGTTCATCAGATTATTATTCACTTGATTTTTAGATTCACTTGTTGATAGATGTGTATTTGTTGTTCATAATTTGTATCTTTACCTTTTTCTTCTTCTTCCTCTTCTTAAAGGATACCTTTCAGCATTTCATATAATACTGGTTTGGTGGTGATGAACTCCTTTAGCTTTTCCTTATCTGTGAAGCTCTTTATCTGACCTTCAATTCTGAATGATAGCTTTGCTGGATAAAGTAATCTTGGTTGTAGGTTCTTGCTATTCATCACTTTGAATATTTCTTGCCACTCTCTTCTGGCCTGCATGGTTTCTGTTGAGAAATCAGCTGACAGTCGTATGGGTACTCCCTTATAGGTAACTGACTTTTTTTCTCTTGCTGCTTTTAAGATTCTCTCTTTGTCTTTTGCTCTTGGCATTTTAATTATGATGTGTCTTGGTGTGGTCCTCTTTGGATTCCTTTTGTTTGGGGTTCTCTGCGCTTCCTGGACTTGGAAGTCTATTTCTTTCACCAGGTAGGGGAAGTTTTCTGTCATTATTTCTTCAAATAGGTTTTCAATATCTTGCCCTCTCTCTTCTTCTGGTACCCCTATAATTCTGATGTTGGTACGCTTGAAGTTGTCCCAGAGGCTCCTTACACTATCTTCGTATTTTTGGATTCTTTTTTCATTTTGCTTTTCCGGTTGGGTGTTTTTTGCTTCTTCGCATTTCAAATCATTGACTTGATTCTTGCACTCCTCTAGTCTGCTGTTGGGAGTCTGTATAATATTCTTTATTTCAGTCCGTGTATGCTTAATTTCTAATTGGTTCTTTATCA
>NW_005360641.1:1379573-1388087 GCF_000412655.1 Myotis brandtii
TTCCACTCAGCCAGCCTTCCTGTGGTTCTGGATGATGTCCGTTCCTTCTTTTAGTTGTATTTTTGAAGTGGTTGTGCGAGGCAGCAATCTCCGTTGTTTACCTATGCCGCCATCTTGGTTTCTCTCTAATCTTACTATTTTTATAGGTACATGGAAAAGAAAATTACAATGTGAAGTTTGAGTAGTTGTATTCAGATATTACCACATGGACACTTTACGAAGAAGTAAGTAGTACAATTTGCTAATCCATCTTGCTCAATTATGGGTGAGGACCAAGGACAGTTAACATTTATGACATAATGTAGTTTTTCAAATAGCCGATCAGTTCATTCAGATGCATTAAACTAAGAATTCATAAATAAAACTTTGTGAGGGAATTTCCTATTAAGCACATAATAGAATTTCTTAGTTTAAAAGGTGGCTTAAATTGTGTTCTGCAGTAAATATTGACTTTGAAAACAAATTTAGCATGCTAATTGTATTTTGTTAGTGCTTAGACTCTCTTAAACTCTAAGTGCAAATTCATGTAAATTAGGCAAATTATTCTTTCAAAGTAATTGCCTAGCCTTACTTAACTAAGCCAAAACATAATGTATCATGTGTTTATCTGTACCTCAAAATATATTATATCACAATATACAAACATACTCTAGAAACCACATATTAATTTGTTCATTCATTTATGAATTTGCTCAATAATTCATTTAGTTGATATAACAATGTTTAGTCTAAATACTTGCATTGCCATAACATTGAGAATATTCATTTTAAAAACATTCTACTGAATATTGTGTAATTTTTTATTTTATATATGTTATATATAATATTACATATGGGATTATACAATGCATGTCTTTCTATATATGCTATATATATACACATATATACTATATAATTATATAAAGAGAGACACAGGTAGACATGCAGAGAGACTGGAGCAGAAAGAGAGAGAGACAGAGAGGAGAAACCTTTGTCATAGTTCATCTAAAATACTGTTGTTATTTTTTAAACATATTATAGCATTTAATTTTCTGCTCAACAATCTCCAGTGACCTCTCTTTGCAGTCAGTGTAAAATCCAAAGCACTAGTTTATGACAACTAATCATTGCTGTTCCATTGATCATTCTCTCCAGATTCACTGACCTACTTGATGTCTCAACACAACACCCAGGGTCACAGCCTTTGTACTTATTGATTTCTGACAGAAATGTTACCACAGATACCTATGTGGTCCATTACTAAACTTCCAGAGGATTCTTCACTAAACATATTAATTCAAGTAGGTCCAAATTACCATGCCTTGCCTTATAACATGTTCTGTTTTCTTTTACTTTAGTCTTTGTATCTCAACATATAATAGCACACAGATACCAGTTCACATTGGTAGGTAATCAAATCTGTAAGCAGACGCTGCATTGCCATATAATTGTAGGAGAGTCAGCTAACAGGATAATACTGGAATCAGGCTTTCAGCCTTTGGCCTGGAGAACACTTGACTCAAAGAAATAAATATCAGTGCCATATATTACATGCATAATGAAATGTTGTGAGTATTCTGTAAGACATAATTTTAATGGTTAAACTAACTTATTGTTTGGTTGAAATATTTTATTGGAATTTTGTTATTATTGTTGGATATCTATGTCTGGCAATCACTTTGGTTTGCATGTTTTTCCATTAAGAGTGATTATCAACTAAAAGGAAATTGTCAGTCTATAGCTGGGTAAGAAATACATGAAAATCACCCTGCTCAATTTAGTCAGGCTGTTTCAAAGTACATGTTGAACAGAGATTATTCTGCTTGCCTGCATATGCATGAATGCTAAGCTTTATTACAAAAGAATAAAAAAGAAAAAGAAGCAAAAAAGAGGGTACATATTACTTTTATAACATTTAAAGAGGTAGATTTTATTGTTATTGTTTTCTAGAACCCCTGGTTGGCCTGCAAATCAAAGATTGAGGTGCCAACCTATTGGTATAACTTATAGCAGCCTGATTTTATATTATTCTAGAGGCCTGGTGCACAAATTCATGCATGGGTGGGGTCCCTCAGGGTGGCCTGCAGAGATTGGGCCCCAGCTCACGCCCCCAGCCTCACTGCCCTGCAGCCCCACCTGGTACCCCACCTTGGTCTGGTGCTGTCCCCTCACCTGCTCCACTATCCTGCCTGTGGGGCAATCAATTGGGGCCAGCAGTGCCTCCACTGCTGCCAGCGCCGCATCGTCAACGCCCGCCATGTTCCCCCTGGTGGTGAGCGCACATCATAGCGATCGGTTGAACTCCTGGTCGAATGGCCTGTTTAACAGCCAGTCGAACGACCGCCCGAGGGAACAATTTGCATATTAGGCTTTTTATTACATAGGATTGATTTAATGTACTAATCTGGATCTACAGGTTCAGGTATTTGATTGACTAAAACATATAGTCTTCATTGAGCTGCTAGCATATAGTAAATGGGCTATTTAATTTTCAGTGAATATTTTTTTTTTAGGCTTTCAATTTCTCTAAAAAGACTGGATAGTGTCTCTAGTGGAATGAAAGCAACTGTTAAAAACTGATAAAAATAAGCAAATAAATAAATCCTTAAAAACATAACAATTTAAATAACATGGTTGAGTGTTGTAGAGATATGTGGAATACCATATTCAACATCTTTTTTTTTTTTTTTTTATATTTTATTGGTTTTTTACAGAGAGGAACAGAGAGGGATAGAGAGTTAGAAACATCGATGAGAGAGAAACATCGACCAGCTGCCTCCTGCACACCTCCTACTGGGGATGTGCCCGCAACCAAGGTACATGCCCTTGACCGGAATCGAACCTGGGACCTTTCAGTCCGCAGGCCGACGCTCTATCCACCGAGCCAAACCGGTTTGGCCATATTCAACATCTTAAAATATAATCTTTTCAAGTGCATGTTGAAATTAACAAACTCCACTAAAAAGTGTGTAGCAATAAACATCAATGCTTTGAAATCATTTGAGTTTTTCTTTTAATATGTGGAATCAAACTAAAATGCAACACTAGAAAGCTAACGTGAAAATTTCCAAATATTTTAAAATTGAATACAGAAATCTTTATAATCCATGGGTCAAAGAAGAAATCAGTTATGAGTCAAAAATGTTTTCAATGGAATTCAGCATGTTAAATTGTGTGGGAAGGTATGTAAAGCACGGCTGGGAGATTGTTGTTGTTTTTGAAAAGCAAAGAGTGGGAACCAATTAAAGTAGTATGTATTTATAAAATATATAAATTGTGCCATACTCATGCAATGGGATTTGATAGCAATGAAAATAAGTGTTAAATTTGTATATACTATATTATGTAGATACTGGAGGCCTGGTGCACGAAATTCGTGTGCTGTGGCGGGGGGGGGCCCTCAGCCCGGCCTGCACCCTCTGACAGTCCAGGAGTTCTCAGGGGATGTCCCACTGCTGTGGAGGTGGGAGAGGCTCCCACCACCACCACTGCATTCGCCAGCCGTGAGCCTGGCTTCTGGCTTCTGGCTTCTGGCTGAGTAGGGGGTGGGGGGAAGGGCCGCTCAACCAGAAGCTGGCTAGCTGCTCCTTAGCACTGTCCCTTCCCCCCCGTCCACTGGTCGGGAGGGCCAATTGAGGTAGGCCGGCTGGGGGAGGGTCCATGGGAAGTTGAGGCACAGCGGTCGGGCTCCATCCCGCCTCTGCGGAAGGGGCAGTGCCAGACTGGCCTGGTGGCACAGGCTCGTTGGCCCTGCCACCCTGCCCACTGGTTATTCCGGAAGGTCGTTCCGCTGTCTGGTCTAACTAGCATATTAGCTCTTTATTATATAGGATAATACTGAGAGGAAAAGCCACATAGCATAATATTATTGCTATTATATCTCATTTATATTAAATTCAAAATAGTAAAAATGAATCCGGTTCTTTCTATGTTTGTGCTATCTGAAGGTAGATTTGGGGTGCCTTCCAGGATGCTGGGAATACTCTCCACAAGGGTGTATTCACATGGTGACCATTTGTGAAACTTCATATTTACACACGTGAAAATTCACCAAGCCAAACTCTTAAGATTTATATATTTATGTAAATTCTACTGTAATAAAAAGTAAAGACAGCTATTCTCTCATACAATATAGCACCACCCATCCACTTGACAAAATCCGATGTTGATAACACTCCTTTTATGAGACTAAGGAAACAGTAAGTCTGATCTATTATTACTGGGAGTGTACACTGGCACAAACTTCCTGGAGGGGAAATTGGCAGTATACATCAAAATTACATGTGTATATATAGTCCCTCCCAGTGATTGTTATGTCTGGGGATTTATCTAATGGATATTAATGCATATGTGAAATGATATATGCAATAGTTTATCCATTTAGCTTTGTTTGAAACAGCAAGATATTGTCAGTAATCCAAATATTCAGCAATGAGTAACTGCTGGAGGCTGTGTAGTCTAGAGTGAGAGTGGGAAGCTTCTGAAAATGCAGTCCTAAGGGGATTTCAACCCTCTCACAAGAACAGTGCAAGAGACAATTAAGAAAAAAGGCCCTTTGGGAGAATATACAAAGTCAGAGCAACTCAGCCCTGGCCCAATGGGCTGGAGTGACACCTGGTACTCCAAAAGGATGTGGGTTCGATTGCTGGTCAGGGCACTTAGTCTGCAGGTTCAATCCCTGGTCAGGGAGAATACAAGAGGCAACTGATCTAAGTTTCTCACATCAATGCTTCCCTCTCTCTCTCTCCCCTTTGCTGTCTCTCTAAAATCAATAAAAACATATCCTCTGGTGAGGAGATAAATATATATTACATTCACTTACTTAAATAATCATTCCTAGATATATGCTGACCAAATAACTCAGCTATCTTGCTGTTAGCTATTTATCAAAAGATTTTAAAAATTATGTCCACACAAAAATTTGTATGTTAATACTTACTAGTATGGCAGCTACATTGCTAATCATCAAAATCTGGAAGAAAACAGAGTATTTTTGTACAGATTCCCTTGAATGGATAATAGGACTACAGTACATCCATAAAATAAAATACTGCCCATTGATAAATGGAACAAGCTATATGACTAATATGAAAACAGAATGTAACTTAAATGCATTTTCTTAAGTAAAATGAAATGGACTAAAAATGCTGTACATTGTGTGATTCTATTTTTATGATATTCTAGAAGTAAAAATTATTAGCAGAAAACATATATCTGGGAGTGAAGAGTTTACTACAAAGTGGCCACCCAGGAGTTTTCTTAGAGTGATGAAATATGATACATTAATGATGTACTCTTCATATATTTGCCAAACCCACACAGAATGTACTTTGCTGAATGTGGTTAAAACAAACAAACAAACAGAATCAACCAGGGTATAGGGACATCCCAGAATAGGATGGAAACAGTGACAAAATAATCAAACAACAAATGCATGGCATAACCTCACTGAAAAAGGTGGAAGAAAATGGAGCTGACCTGATGCTAGGAACAGAATTGTTGCGTCCCAAATTCTTCTGTTGAAGCCCTATCCTCCAGGATGATGATATTTGGAGCTGGGGCCATTAGGAGGTAATTAGGTTTAGCTGAGGTCATGAGGGTAGAGCCCCATGATGGGATTAGTGCCCTTATAAGAAGAGACCTGAGAGCTTGTGCATATGCTCTCTTTCTCTCCACCATGTGAATATACAATAAAAAGGTGCCTTTCTATAAACCAGAAAGAGGGCCTTCACCAGGAATCTGGCCATACCAGCACCTTGATCTTGGAGTATCAGCCTCCAGAATTGGTTGTCATTTAAAATATGCTGAGTCAGGCCCTGGCTCATGTGGTTCACTTGGTTGGGCATTGTCCCATGCACTGAAAGACTATGGGTTTAATTCCTGCTTAGGGCACATGCCCAGGTTGTGGGCTCAATCACCAGTAAAGGGCATGCAGGAAGCAGCCAATTGATATTTTGCTCTCACATCTATGTTTCTCTCTCCCTCTCCCTTCCTCTCTCTCTAAAATTCAATTAACAAAAATAAAGTCTTTAAAATACTCTGAGTCAGAGAGGAAGATTTTTTTAAGGAGTTAAAGGCATATTCCTAAATATGTGCATCTTTACCAACTGATCATGTCCCTGTTTTCAGATGGGGTAAAGCCTAAAAAACTTTCTAAATGAAAAAATTTTTTAAAAGGTTTCTATCTTCAAATATCTCCACAAACATTTTAATTGTCAATATGCTGAAACATAAAGTTTGTTAAGGAAAATCATTATACCAAAACAATAAAATAATTAGTATGTTAATACAGAATGTATTTTAGTACCACTTTATATCTGTCTTGCATTTGGAAATCTGTGTTTTTGTCAGTGTAGAAATCTTGTAACATCATCCCTCCTTGCCCCAGCTTGATTTTCAGTAACACTAAAACGAATGATAAATTTAATCATTTGAATGATCTAAATCAAAATTATTATTTTTATTTTAATAAAGTTTAAAGTAGGTTTGAAAATTCAAAAGATAGTTTCTTTAAGAAAAATAAGTATAAAAGCAAATATAGTACCCAAAATAATAAATAAAAATTTGCCAAAGTATTTCTTTGCTTATATTAGTATGTGGTATTCTAACTAAAGTAATAAGCATTTTAATTAATTTAATGGCTTCTGCTAGAATTTCAGATTTTGAATAAAAATAATTCATGTAAGTTATTTCCCTAAAGATTTATGTTTTTCATATTTAACCAGTTTATTACAAAAAGACGAAATAGAAAGTTGTGACAGAATAGCTATTTGCAGAGAAAAAAATCAATTGCAAAAGATTGAAAAATATAATTTCAAGCTGTTAAAGGGGAGTATATTATAAACAGCACATGGAAAGGTAGATAAGCAGTGCTGCTTCATAGCCTAAGATGTTCAAAACTAATATACCCTAACAATTCCTGTTAACCCACCACTGTCACCACTCCTAATAGCATATGCAATAATATTTCCTAAACTGTGCATATAAGAAATGATGGGAAGTTTTATCTAATATAATTTCATTGAAATATAGAAAATATTATGACTGAAAGTTTTTGTAATAATGTAGTAAAGTGCTTCTTATAAATGGAATTTTAATGTAATCTTTTGGAGATGCATTTTTCCCCCAAAAGAAGGGAATAGAAATTATAATTTTTATGAGTAATAATATCTAAGATACATGATATCTAAGGAAAATATTATTATTATGCCCTATATATTTTAACATTAAAATAAATTTATTCCTTTATATACATGCTAACACATGCACACACACAATGCAGGCTGTACCATGCATTTATTTCATACGGATTTGCTGAGAATCCTTTAGTAGTTCTAATAGAGTATCTCTTTCAGTATTAGAGGTCACAGCAATGAATAAAATGGATAAAACTCATTTCCTCATGCACTTCCATTTTAATGAATGGAGAAGTAAATACGCAAACCAAATTTATATATATAAAAGCCTAAACGACTGGCAGACTGGCTGACTGGCCAACTGGCTAGTAGCTATGACGTGCACTGACCACCAGGGTGCAGATACTCAATGCAGGAGCTGCTGAGTGCCAGCAACTTTGCGAAGTGCCCTCTCACACTCCAGGACCCGTCGGGGGATGTTGGACTGCCAGTTTCAGCCCAATCCCTGCAGGCCAGGCCAAGGGACCCCACTGGTACATGAATCTGTGCACCGGTCTCATAAATTATAAGTGCTAATGAAAAAAATAAAGGAACAATGAAGAAAAGAAATGGATTAAGGTCAATAGAAGTTTATAAATTTCATCCCAGTTTGGATTAAAAAAATCTTAATGATTGATTTTGTTTTACCTTGTTTGTGTCCCTTGCTTAACCCTTGAACCAATTTAGACTTGCCATGTGCCCAGGAAACTAAGAAAACTGGATATCAATAAACACAAACTCTACCTCAAGTAAATAGTGGATTTTTCATTTTATAAATTCCCCCTAATAGTAAGTTATATATTTTGTATATCTAATGTTTTTGTTTGTTGATTTAATTTCACTGAAAAATATTTTGTAATTTTTTGCAGATTTAATCCTTCAATTTTTTTAAGTATAATTTTTATTGATTTTAGAGAAAGAGGGAGAGAGAGAAACATCAATATGAAAGAGAAACATAGATTGACTGCCTCCTACATGCCTCCTACCAGGGAATCAACACAGGCATGTGCCCTGACAGGAATCCAATGGCAACCTTTTGGTGGATGGGATAGCATCCAACCAACTGAGCCACACCGGCCAGGCCAGAAGAACCCTTATTATTTTTTATACTTTTTTTCTTATTTTTTATAATTCTCTTTCATCATCACATTCAACAATTAAAACATTCCATTTATAGACAGGCTTATGACTTGTTTTTCATGCAATATTAATTATTTCCTGCCAGGAGCCGATCCATCCTTGCTGTTTCAAGGGACCTGGCATATATGGCATACTGTTCTTAATATGTTTGCTCACCTTCTTGGTGCTATGTGTTTTAACCAAGGTCACCTCTCCGAGAAAGGTTGTTTCCCCAGGTAGG
>NW_005360641.1:1388705-1401366 GCF_000412655.1 Myotis brandtii
AGATCCTGGCTATGCTGCTGATCAACTGAACGCTGTCTCTGTGTCATTCCTTCTTCGCCGACTCCGTCCACACCTTTGGGAACCCCTGGACCTGCTGGGGCTGGACCCCAGCAATTTCCTAATATTGATTCTTTTTTAATTACAGGGTAACTTTTGGGTTATGAGAAAAATTAATTGCATTAGTGATCTGGATCCATCAGCACTCTCTGTATCCTTCACTACCTTACCTGCACTCTTCCTTTGTATGTTAGGATATTTATAATTTACTCTTTTGCCTCACTGTTTCTTCAATATGCAATCATCTTCTCTTAATGTATTAGTTTCTTAGGGCTGCCATAACAAAATGCCACAAACTGGTGGCTTACCATAACAAAAATGTATTGTCTCACAGTTCTGGAGACTAATGTGCAAAATCCTGGAGTCAGCAGGCCCAGGCGCTCTCAAAAACCTGTAGGGCACATCCTTCCTTGCATTCTCTAGCTTATAGTGATTGTTGGATTTCCTTGGCTTGCAGCTGCAATATCTCAGTCTCTGCCACCATTGTCACATGGCATGCTTGCCCTTGTGTCATTGTCTTCTGTTCTTCTAAGAAAACTAGTCACATTGGATTAAGCCTCATCCTCATGAGCTCATGTTCATTTGATCACATCAGCAAAGAATTTACTTCCAAATAAGGTTCACATTCCCAGGTACTGAGGTTTATAACTTCAACATATTTTTTCGGGGACTTAATTCAACCCATATGGCCATAACTTTCTCTTTTGTTTCCGCAGTCTCTACTCAAATATTGCTTCAACAGACTGTTCATTCCTAATGATCTATTATATTGTGTGCCTTTAGTCTTCTCTATTTTTTTCAGGATATTTATACTTAACTGACAACATATTTATTTCTGATTCTGCTTATTAAACTATTTTCTGTTTGTATGCACTAAATATATCTCATGGAGATAATATGTCTTCAATATTATTGACTGCCCTGCCCGTAGCAATGAGAACAGTTCTGGAAACAGTAGATGTTCAAGAAATGGTTATAGATTTTTTTGAGTAAATAAAACCAGATTAAGAGGAACTTGATTACAGATTTAATCAAATGCCCCATTTCAGTTTCAATCTTATCTTCATAATAAAGCTCTGTGAATCAGGCTTAATTCAGTAATAATAGCTTAAAAGAATGAGGAAAGACACTCTTTTAGTTAATTTGACTTCTTCTGTGTTGAGTGATGTTAAAACTATTTCAGTAGGTCTCTGATTAGGAGAAAAGCTTAGCCTTTTTTTTTTTTTCATTTCAGGAGTTCTTGTATAGATGAACAGTTTAGCTTTCCAACTACCTGTTATTCTCATGAGCTTCTTTTATATAATGCCATTTTTAACATTTCTTAACTGCAATTTGTTCTTTTGAATTTTTACTTTTACTGTTTTTTAAAATATATTTTTATTGCTTTCAGAGAGGAAGGGAGAGGGAGAGAGGGAGGGAGGGAGAGAGGGTAGAAACATCAATGATGTTTCTAGGAATTGAGCCCACAACCCCAGCATGTGCCCTGACCTGGAATCAAACCTCGACCTCCTGGTTCATGCATGGGTCCACCCTCAACCACTGAGCCACATCAGCCTGGTAAACTTTTCCTTTTATTTTTGACATATTGAGTTATTCTCTTTGAGCCAGTGGACACAATTCTATTTTAATCCATGTTTCCTTTTGCATTAGTGCCCAGATGTGATGATGGAAAACAAGTTATCTGGAAAATGCAGAGCAGATACATAGCATGCACTCTATTTCATTTGCTATATGGCTGTTTCCTACAATAAAATTTAAATGTTGGACAAAAGATGTAGAAGTCTGCTTTGATGTTGTTAATTAAAATTCAAACAACACATTTGCAGTACACTTAAATAATTTATCAGGCAGGCACATTTATAAATTGTAGGCATTAGGAAAATTATTTCTGAGTGAGTAGTGCAATAAGTGAGTAAAATGAATTAGACTCATATATTTTTTACATGGTATTTGCATCTTTTGTAAATTTTGAACTACTTGAAAATGAGTGGCTTTTTTACTACTCTTATTTTTTTCTATACCCTTTTTATTTTTTCAGTGTACAATCTTATACCAATTCATTCCTCAAAGGAGGGATTAACCAAGTTTCCTGCAGATGTCAAGACTAATTGTCTTTGTTCATCATTAATTTCATATGAACTCTAAAATGTTTCATTGTAAAAGTGACTCTGTAATTTATTAAGAATTGTATATTTTAATACTTAATATGTGCAGAATTGGCTTCATTAGCTGTTAATCACTATATGCATAATAAGATTTCATGAAAAATAAAAGTTCTTATACATATATATGAATACTTTTAATTAGAATGCCTATAAATATAGATATGTAGATGCATATATTTCCAAGCAAATGTATTCTGTTTTAGTCCATCTCTCAAATTTATAGACAACATTAAATGTGTAGAGTGGGATTAGTTTTACTTGCCAAAATGATGCTGGCATATGGCAATAATGTTTATAACGCACATTTCTGGGGTCATCTAGAAGTCAGTGAGGAAGCTTTGCTGACCTTGGCTGGGTTAGTTTACATATAGGGATTTGGCCAGCTGTTTGCTTATTTAAGATATACTTGGCTGGGACTACTGAAGCAAGTTATTTCTGGACCATATAACTCATATGCCATAGGCTAACCTGGAATGTTTTTATGACAATGGCAGAGGTGCAGAAAAGAGCAAGATCAATTGTACATGTGCTTTTATAAGCCTTTCTTTTTATCACATTGCTAAAAATTCATTGGCCAAAGTAAGTTACATTCTCAAGACAACCATCAAAGTAGGATGGTATTTCAAAGCCATATGGCAAGAGGAGAGATGGAGACTTGTGGTCATTTTGCAATATCCTGAAACACATTTGTTGCACATAACTTACTTATGACTGCGATTTGATATCAGTTTATAATATAATATAACTAGAGGCCAGGTGCATGAAATTTGTGCACTGGGGGGGGGGGGTTGTCCTTCAGCTCAGCCTGTGCCCTCTCCAATCTGGGACCCCTTGGGGGATGTCCGACTGCCAGTTTAGGCCCGAACCCACAGTTGGACATCCCTCTCACAATTCTGTACTGCTGGCTCCCAACCACTCACCTTCCTGCCTACCTGATTGCCCCTAACTGCTTCTGCCTGCCAGCCTGATCACCCCCTAACCACTCCCCTGCCAGCCTGATCGACACCAAACTGCTCCCCTGCCAGCCCGGTTGTCCCTAACTGCCCTCCCCTGCTGGCCTGGTCACCCCCCAACTTCCCTCCCTCCCCTGAAGGCCCAGACACCCCCAACTGCCCTCCCCTGCTGGCTATCTTGTGACCACATGGGGGTAGCCATCTTGTGTGAGGGTGTGATGGTCAATTTGCATATCACCTCTTTATTATATAGGATGTCCCACAACTACCAGAATGGCTACTATCAACAAATCAACAAACAACAAGTGCTGGTGAGGATGTGGAGAAAAGGGAACCCTGGTGCACTGCTGGTGGGCATGCAGAACTGGTGCAACCACCACTCTGAAAAACAGTATGGAGTTTCCTCAAATAATTGAAAATGAACTGCCTTTTCACCCAGAGATCCCACTTCTGGGAGTATATCCTAAGAATCTTGGAACACCAATCAAAAAGAATACATTCATCCCTTTGTCAATGGCAATATTATTTATATCTGTAATAGTGTCAGCAATTTAAAAAAGTGGATTTATGGACCAATGAAAATCAAGAAGCGGTATAATATACATTGTTTGAGTGCAATATATTATGAATTCTTTCTTTTTCTCATATCTTTTACCTTAATAGTTGATTATTATAACACCTATGCATATTAAATGTATCAGTTTCCATTGTTAATGCTTTCACTTACATAATGAGTATTATTTGAAAACCTTTACTGTAGTCAAACACTGAATTATAAGTGAGAGATTAAATTATAACTAAGATATAGATCCTGGTGTTTTTACTTAACAACTCAGTGGTTGTACATGACAGAGGATTTACAATTAAAATGTTGCTTTGCACATGCTAAAATAAATAAACATGACCTCAGAATGCTAGAAGGTGTACTCAATTAATCATGATGCAAATGGAGAAAGATGTAGGGTGAATCAAGAATTTCATGCTTTTATGACTTTGTACATGTTATTTATTCTGTTTATAATAAAATTTCCTACTATCTATTAGAGGAATACTAATTCTTAAAACTTAGTTTGGATGTCCTCTGTGATTTCTCTTTGCAATCTCATAAGTTTTTGTTTATTCTTCTCTTTATTAAACCATTTAATCATAAGTGTTAGCTTTAATACTAAAAAATGAAGGAAGTTTGGGAGGTCAAGGGCTTTTTAAAAGCTTTTCTTGTTTCTGCTTTTCATACTAATTCAGTAATTGATAAATGCTTAGTAGTAATAAGGAGTTGAGGATTTGGAGCCAAGTTGCAAGAATTCAAATATCACCTGCTAACTGCATAACATTACATAAGAATTAGTTTCTCCTTTTTAATAAAGGATTTTATAATATCTGTATTACACAGATATTTTTACAGACATATAAATTATACTAATAATTTATAATAAATGGCAGTTAGCTACTATTATCACATCCTAATAAGATCAGTGACATTTCTTATGAATGTGTTAAACTCACCTATGAATGGCCTAAGAAAGGACGAAAGAATAAAACCTTGATTATAAACTTCTGTATTTATTAGAGTTAAGTAAAATTAAATTAAAACTTAAAAGTGTAGGCATTTAGAAAATAACACAGTATTCAGTTTCAATGACATTTCCAAGGAACATAATACTAATGAGCACATATTGAGGTATTGATATTGACCCTGAAATTTTACTGCAATCTTGCAATATTCTCTTCTAAATAAATGGATGTCTGAATCAATTGACATAATGGCAGCACACAATATTCCTGAATATGTTTCATTTCAAGATAATTAATCATCTATAATAACAAAAGCATAATATGGAAATCAACCGAATGGCCCAAACAGTGGAATGACTGTCCAGAGGACCTTCCGGACGAAGCTGGGGCTGCGAAGGCCTACTCTTGCACAAATTTCGTGCATTGAGCCTCTAGTTTTTACATAATTCATCAGTTATTTGATTTTAGGAATCAAAATGATAATCACATGCATCGGTCTCTCAGCATTTTCTCTAATGTTAATCAACATCTGCTACCAGCTACAAATTATAAAAGACCACATTATTTTTACTATAGTATTTAATAAATTAAAAAAAAATAATTTTTGTTACATAAATAATTTGCATTAAATTTTTAGCAGGTAGGCTGCATATTTAAAATTGGGCATGAATTATATCAAGATTTTGGTATTAATCACATGATCTAGAAATTCAAGCAAGTTCTGTACTCTTTTAATAGTGTAATCATTCTTAATCTGTTTTATGCACATGTATTTAGTAAACAATACTGAAATGAGATTATATTATATCCTTAATGTGAATATTCATCTTTTTTTTTTTTTTTTTTTTTTTTTTTTAATTCTTCCCGCATCTCCCATTCCCCTTTCCCCCCCAAGAATAGTCAGTCCATTCCCTTTCTATGTCCCTGATTCATTATAATCACCAGTTCATTCTGTACATCAGATTATTTATTCACTTGGTTCTTAGATTCACTTGTTGATAGATGCATGTTTGTTGTTCACAATTTGTATCTTTACCTTTTTCTTCTTCCTCTTCTTAAAGGATACCTTTCAGCATTTCGTATAATACTGGTTTAGTGGTGATGAACTCCTTTAGCTTTTCCTTATCTGTGAAGCTCTTTATCTGACCTTCAATTCTGAATGATAGCTTTGCTGGATAAAGTATTCTTGGTTGTAGGTTCTTGGTATTCAGCACTTTGAATATTTCTTGCCATTCCCTTCTGGCCTGCCAAGTTTCTGTTGAGAAATCAGCTGACAGTCGTATGGGTATTCCCTTGTAGGTAATTGAGTCTCTTTCTCTTGCTGCTTTTAAGATTCTCTCTTTGTCTTTTGCTCTTGGCATTTTAATTATGATGTGTCTTGGTGTGGTCCTCTTTGGATTCCTTTTGTTTGGGGTTCTCTGCGCTTCTTGGACCTGTAAGTCCATTTCTTTCACCAGGTGGGGGAAGTTTTCTGCCATTATTTCTTCAAATAGGTTTTCAATATCTTGCTGTCTCTCATCTTCTGGCACCCCTATTATTCTGATGTTGGTACGCTTGAAGCTGTCCCAGAGGCTCCTTACACTATCTTCGTATTTTCGGATTCTTTTTTCATTTTGCTTTTCCGGTTGGGTGTTTTTTGCTTCTTCGCATTTCAAATCTTTGGCTTGATTCTTGCGCTCCTCTGGTCTGCTATTGGGTGTAATATTCTTTATTTCAGAGCGTGTATGCTTAATTTCTAGTTTCTTTATCATAGCATCGAGGGTCTCATTAGTTTTCGTGAGGCTCTCCAGAAGTTTATTGCAAGCCCTCAAAATTGCGTTTTTTAGCTCTATATCGTCCATTTCTGTCATGTTTTTTTGTCTCCGCATTTTTTATGCTTTCTTGGTGCACCCCCTAGTGGTCTTTGTGCGCAGTCTTGTTCTAGTTGAGCCTTGATTGTTGTAGTTAATACTAGAGGGATTTGACCACCAGGCCGACTGGCTGTGTGAATCAGCTGTGTCTGCCGCGGAAAACTTCTGTCCTCTGGGGAGGTGCTAATCTAGCCTTTGCCTGAGGCGATCCGGCAAATGGCTCTGCGCAGGGCTTGGGCGGGGCGGGCTCAACAGGGCGGGCGGAGGGAGCCGTTATGGTGCCCTCAGTCCTGTTCCCAGAGGCTCTGCTTCTCAGAACCCCCGGAACCGCTGCAAACCTCGGAGGGAAAGCTGCCTTCCAACTGATGCCAGACACTCCCGCTTCTCCCGTTTGGGTCCGAGTCCCCAGCGATTCGCCCGTATCTGGAGCTCAGAGTCTGAGACTCCCCCCTGACCGAAAACGACAACCGCGCTCTCAGCCACCAGCCCGCTTTGCGCGCGCACCTCCGCACCTGAGTATTTTCCACACTGCGCCTCCTCTGAGCCTCGGTGTGCTGTTATTTTTCCTTCTAGTTGAAGAGTCTCTCCTCAGCCAGCCTTCCTGTGGTTCTGGGTGATGTCCGTTCCGTCTTTTAGTTGTATTATTGAAGTGGTTGTTTGCGGCAGCAGTCTCCGGTGTTTACCTATGCCGCCATCTTGGTCTCTCCTGTCCAGGTTCTTTTGCCATGTTCTCTCCCTAGGTTCTGTCTCTAGGTTCTGTCACTAGGTTCTGTCCCTAGGTTCTCCAGGTTCTATCCAGGTTCTTCAGCCAAGTTCTCTCGCTAGGTTCTGTTTCTAGGTTCTGTGTCGAATATTCATCTTATATACACTGTGTTCAGAGTTTATATGAACATTAAAAACAGTGAGGAAGCATATGGATTGAGTCAAAGCATTAAACATCCATATGGAAACAATATTGTTATGGTTTTAAAATGTTATGACAACAGTTTTATTGGTTTTATAAACCAATTAAATTGTCATACCTATTTTAATACTTTCTGAAATTTCTCATGATAGAGATCTAAACGTGATATAATGAAGGGAAATTTATAAACATATTAATTTAGAAAAAATAAAAAGGCAAAAAATTCATTTTACACATTTTGAATTAAATCCAAATTGAGTGATCTAATACCTTAAGATATGTCCAATGTTCTTTAATCGGGCAAATTTAGGAGTGCCCTGAAAACTTGACATTTTCAACAAGTCAGTGTAATTGTCTTTTTCATCTCTACTCTTAAAGTAAATTTACTTGGTAATATGAAAATAACACTCAAAGGACTGCTATGCATGCAACTATACTAGTTTTATTTTTTGTATTGACTTGTACATATTTTGACATTTTCTCTTTTAGCAACTTACTTTAAAAAGAGTATTAGCCTATTTGGTACACAGTGGAAAAATAATTTAAAAGCGAATTTAAATTGAGCCTTTATTAAAAAAAGCAATACCTTATTTTCTTTTCAATGAATTATACTGCTAAATGAACACACCTCCAAAACTACAAATCTTCAAATTTATCTGGTGGAATACTTTAAAATAGAAATTACTTTTCTTGCTTGCGAATTGCCTTATTTGTTTCCAAAGTAGTGCTGTCTTTAGAGAACAAGTCACAATCTAGTCAAGAGAAGTTGTTATTTCTCACATCTTTTTCTGGAAACTTCCCCTACCCTTGTAAAAACCAAAGTTTAATTCCTCTCACCTTGAATCTTGGCAGCTATGAGTAGCCAGGAGTTTGCTGTGAGAATTCCCAGGTCTAGTTATCAACACAGATGCAGCTTTGACCTTTCTTACTGGAAAGCTGACTTACAAGGTAGAGACTGACTGGCAAACTTGTTCTGTAAAGGGTCAGGTATTAAATATTTTAGACTTTGCCAGACATATGATCTCTGTTGCAACTACTCAATGCTGCTGTTGCAGTGCTAAAGCTGCAGTAGATGATCCCTAAATGATTCAGCTTGCTGTGTCCCACTTAAACTGTATGTCTAAAAAACAGAAAACCATCCAGGTTTGGCTCATGGTTGTCAGATTTAGTAAATACAGGAAGCCCAGTTAAATTTGAATTTAAGATAAATAACAAATACCGTTTTTAAAAAATTGTAATTTGGTCCCAGGTATAGTCCAGAATCTATACTGATCAAAGAGAAACATGCAAATTGGTGTCACTCCACTACACCCAACAGCCAATCAGGATGAGTATGCAAACTAACCCAACAAAGATGGTGGTTAATTTGCATATGCAGGCACAGAGCAAAGACTGAAGACTGAAGACTGAAGACTACTGAAGACTGAAGAGGCTTGGCTTCTCTGCTGCAGTCGGAGCGAAGGTCTGGGTCCCGGGTGCCGAAGGAAAACCGGTGCCAGCAGCCAGGGGAAGGAAGGCCTATTGCATGAATGTCTTTGTGCAATGGGCCTCTACTGTATTTATAAAAAGATTATTCATGTTTATCTGAAATTCAAATTTAACTGTCATATTTTTCCGGCAATTCTACTTGTGCTGTAATTCCCTGACATATGATGTAACTGCTCTCCTTCATGAGGAGTGATTCTGTTGTGAGGAATCAGCAAATAGGAGAAAATACATGGAGGAGAATAAGACAACATGAAGAGAGAGAAATGTCCAGCTTGCATTCATGTATCCCACCTGACCCCTGCCATTTCAACTCCAGCCACCATCTGAATAACTGTATGAGAATCCCTAAGCCAGAAATCCAGATGAATCTTTGCTTAAATCATGACATGCAAAACCATGAGTGATAAGAAATTGACAGTAGTGATTATGTCACTAAATTCTGTGAGCTTTATTGTGCAATGATGTTAGCTGGCATATTCCTGCTATAAGATTTTTGTTTTGTGTTGTTGTTGTGGGTTTTTTCTCCATCATTTCTCCCCTTTCTCATAAATGCATTGGGAGTTCCATGTTGCATGCTTAAACATGAGATTTGAGATTTTTTTTTAAATCCTCATCTGAGGACATGCTTAGAGAGAGGGAGAGAGAGAGAGAGAGAAAATCAATTAGAATTGGTTGCCTTTCTTATGTGACCAGACCAGGGATTGAACCTGCAACCCAGGTATGTGCGCTGATGGAGAATAGGCAACCTTCCCATGCAAAGAATATTGCTCAACCAACTGTCACTCCAGCTGGGCAACATGATATTTATTTATTTATTTATTTATTTATTTATTTATTCATTCATTCATTCATTCATTCATTCATTCATTTATTCATTTCTTTATTTTTGGACAACTCTACCTGAAACAACACTCAGCAAAGTTTGGTCATAGCAGAAATATTTTTATATCAATTCAATCTCTACATCTTAATTCTCTCGTTCATTACCAACACAAGTAAAACAATTGCACTATTTAGAAAGCTATTCATTGCACATTTAGATCCCACACACACAAAATTCAAATGTCAGTGAAAGTCCTCCTTTTACTCCCATTCATGAGACGTGTATTTGCAATTTAGTCACCACATATAGTGATCTCTACTCAAAGTTTAATAATGTCAAGCTAAAAATGAGTGTTGCCATTGGAATGAAGGCTTTGACATCCATCAGATGACTTGCTTCCAGCTGTAGACAATTAGAAATATCCTTTCAGAAACAAATGCTTTATATTATCAAGGAAGGAGAGTAGTTTTTAAATCGTGTTGTGCAAACTTTCACTTGGAAGTTTATTAAAAATGTAGAAATTGTTATTCCCAAGTGACTTCGTGGTTTGAACGAGAATTTGGACCAGGAAGATGTCAAGAATATAAATTTCTAACATTTCCCTGCTGACCAAAATTGGGAAACAGTGAAGTGAAACTGAAACACTGAGTAATCTTAGTGTTATTTTAAAAGTTTCTTATTATTTTTTTATTTATCTTTCAAGTTCCTATAATTAAAAAAATTATTAGCTTGATTTCTATTCACAGCTACACACACACACACACACACACACACACACACACACACAGAATGTCATGAAAAGCTTTTATTAATTTTTGAGAGTGCAGTATTGGCAGCAGGATCTGCTTCTATAAAGAAGAATATAATATGATACATGAATAATATTTTCTGTTTATTTTATATTTATATGAAGGTGCTTTTTAAACTGTAATTAGTAGAGAAATTGAAAGAATTTACTTTGGAGTCTGATCCACATTATTGTTAACTACTTTCTATACTTCATTATGTAGCTGCAAAATAAATGTCTTGAAAGTTGGTAATGTCTGAATTTTGTCTATCCATGTGTATTTCTAACAATGAGTGTAATGGAATATATTGTAAGTCAAATGACTGGTGGTTGATATCAATATGGATATCTGAACAAATGCTCAGAGTATTACTAACAAAATAATAATAAAATTCAGTGTGTCAACTCTGATATTATGCAGGTAAAGAATATGTGTATCTGGTGATAAGGCTATTTTACCACATCAAAACACTATCAAGAATGATGAACATTCTCTCATTTTTTTGCCAATTTAGTTTTTAATTTCATGTAGTACACGTTATTGTTGTTTATTTTCAGAGCTAAGGTTAAGCCCAGGTGTAGATAGCATCTCAGTCTACATAATCGATATATTTGTTAAATAGAATGAATCATAAATTTTATGTGGTTTATACATCAAATTTATTTGAACCTATGACCATTTCTCTGCTTATCTTCATGTTTGTGTGAGTAGCCTCATTATCTAAGTCGAAGAGCCATTTAGACCAAATTTTATTTTTTAATATTAAACCAATAGTATGATCCTGGAATAAACACAACTCAACTTGGTTGTATTTTTAATTTCATGTGTTGGAGATCCAATCTGATAACAATCTATTAAAGTTTTTTGTATTGTTCATGACATGTGGAATCCTGGCTTAGTTTAAGGTTTATATTTCCATTCAATCATATCTGACTTACTCTTTGATAGCCTTTCAAATGTTTTCCCAATGTCTAGTTGCTGTGAAATACAAATTAGGTGTTGGGCATCAATGTTTCCATCTTCAAACCCCTAAATTAAAAGGGATTTTGTATCTTCCTCCTGAGTGTTTATTGCTTTTAGAATATACAATAGTCCTTTATTTTTGGTGATATTTCTTTTATATTCTTTTTTTAAAAAATATCTTTATTTTTTTTAAGTATTATAAATGTCCCTCCTTTTACTTCCCTCTTTTTACAATTTTGCAGCTCCGTGGATTACCACAATATGATTGCATCTTTCTAACTCTAACTGTCAAGAAGTAGAAAAGTACTTACAACTCAGGAGACCCCTCCTGCCCTGGCTCAATCACTATCAACCATTTTCCTGATAATTAAGTGCCATTTCAATTTGCTTCTTTATGAACTTTAAGTAAATGGCATTACAGCACCAGTACTTTTCCACATTAGGTCTGTGAAGTTCACCCCACTGTTGTGCATAATTCTAATGCAGTGATATTCAACCTTTTTCATCTTATGGCACACACAATCTAATTATTAAAATTCTGCGGCGCACCAAAAATATATTAAAATTTTTACTGCTCTGATGAAAACATAGGTATAATTTTGATTCACTCACACCGGATAGCTATTGTTGTGCTGGCTGTTGTCATTTTTTTATTTGACAATATTAGGAAAAAGAAGTCATTGCCCCTGACTAAATAGTCAGGTACTGCATGTTTGACAAATTCTCCAGCTCACCAGTGTGTCCCTTGAGGCACACTAATTGAAAATTGCTGCTCTAATGCAATCATTTTTATTACATACTAGATGATAGCATAATATATCAACTTTTTCTATTTTTCAGTTGGTATACATTTGGGTTGTGGCAGCTATTATAAAACAATCTCCCCATTTTCCTCATATATGTAACCAAGAGAGGAATTTCTGCTAAGGCACATGTACACTGAGTGGCCAGATTATTATGACCACCTGATGTTTGTAGGCAAATTAGGTATAATTTTGTGCTGAAGTTGCTAGAGGGCCAGACAATTATAAATAGGGAAGCAGGTTATTTACCACGACAGTAAAAGTGATTTTTTTCTGAAGATATAGGTAAACAACACAATTTATCAGCCTTTGAACGTCGGATATATATATATATATACACTAGAGGCCCGGTGCA
>NW_005360641.1:1404064-1420495 GCF_000412655.1 Myotis brandtii
AGGCGGGGAACGTTGGTCACTGAAGCCAGTAAGCCTTCCTGTTCGCTTCAGTGCCTGGCTGCCGGCCGCCATCTTGGCTGACAGTTAATTTGCATATACTCACTGATTAGCCAATGAAAAGGGTAGCGGTCGTACGCCAATTACCATGTTTCTCTTTTATTAGTGTAGATTAGTGTAGATATTAATCTTTAGTTGCTACTTCCAAAGCCGATATTCTCACTTACACTCCCTTAAGAGCTTATGTAATTACAAATTCCTCTACATTCTTGAAAACACCTGGTAATTTAAAAAAAATTAATTTAGCCATTTTGGTAAGAACTAAAAGTATCTCATTATAGGTTAGAATTAAATTTGTATTGATTACTTGTAATTTGGACATGTTTTCATATGTTTGTCATTTGGATAATTATTTGATATGTCCAAGTATTTTGATCATTTTTAAAATTTATGGATGTCTTTTTATTATTAATTGGTAGAACTGTTTATGTGTTCAATATAGAGGATCCATAACAGATATATGTATCACAAATATTTTCTCAGCCTTCTTAACTGCCCTAAATATTTTTTTAATGAATCTTAATTGTAATGGTATCTAAATTTTAAGCTTTTTTTTTTAAAAAAAATGCTTTTATACCTAATTTAAGAAATGTTAGCCTACTCTAAGATTTTCCTGTTACGTTCTAGAAGTTTTATTTTTTCTTACAGTTAGAACAATAGTTCTTTGTTTAAAGTGACTAATGAAGTTAAGTTTCTTAATTCCTATTGACATTGATATAAACTTATAATTAAATAAATATCCACTATACAAACAATAGTAACAAAGAGATGGGTACACAGAATCTCTCTGTATTATCTCTCTGCATTATTATTACTAATATAATTGTATGTGAATCTATAATTGCAAGGGTGGAGGGAGATGGGTGGAGGTGGTAGAGGGCATAGAGGGGATAAAGGATGATGGAAACATTATATTAAATTAAATTAAAAACACAAAAAACAAAAAGTCAATAATCTTCAAAAAATAATGATACTAATAACAAACAGATTTCATAAAAAATATGAGAGAAATTTCAAAGCATCACTTTTCATAATAGAAAAATCTTAAGAGCCACACAACATCTACTTTCAGAACATGAATAATAAAAAGATAGTATATTTAAAGAATAAGATAGTATACAGTAGTGAAAACAAAAACTATAATAACATGCATCAGCATGATTGGACTTTAAGAACAAAGTGAATTAAACAACTCCTATAAAGATATGTTTTGTTTCATATTCCATGTATCTAATTTGAAATATATAACCAAAATATGATATGTGTGCATAGATATGTGATAAGAATGTAGAGAAAAAAAAAAGAAGAATGAAAAACACTGGAATCAAGATAGTGCTTACCATGGGTGGGAGATGCACTGGTCAGCTCAGAGGAGGAGTACCTAGCTCTCTACAAGTTACTGGCAATTCTCTAATTCTTGTATTGTAGAGTGGATTAGAAGATGCTCATTATTTTGAAAATAAGTGCATAAATGTATGAATGAATTATAAATAATAAACAACATAGAAGCTCATATATAATATACACATTAATGTGCTGTTAATAATAAAGATTAAAGTTAATCTAATTCTAAATTTCAACTACATTCACTATGGATACTTTTAATAAATATTTATTTTAAACCAGAGGCCCAGTGCACAAAATTCATGCACGGGGGGCTGGGGGGCTGGGGGGCTGGGGGGCTGTCCCTCAGCCCAGCCTGCACCCTCTCCAATCTGAGACCACTCGGGGGATGTCCGACTGCCGGTTTAGGCCCCATCCCTGTGGGTGGGCATGATGGTCAATTTGCATATTACCTCTTTATTATATAGGATGAATGCATTTAGTAGTACAACATCAAGCCTTATGATTGTCCCTTATTTCATTCAAGTTTTAAACATTAACATTTCCTTTATTGACCTGTGCATACTGACTGTTCTCAGGACTAAATCTTTAACCAGGGAAAAATTATTGAACCGCTAAAACAAGATTACATTTTCATTAAGTTCCTAAGATAGCCTCTGAGTTTGCAATATTTTCTAATGCTCTTAGATCTTTTTTCTAAATAACCTAATGTAAATTCATATGCCCACCTACAAATATAACTTTTTGGTTAGGGAATCATAATGTATATTAGGCACATATCTAAAAAATATAAGAATTTAAGGAAGATATATTTTTATGCTTATTTCAGTGAATATTTTATTAAGATTTCTAAATTGTTCAGTTTTATTTTGTCTTAGAGCATTAGTTTACAATCATGACTATACGTGCTGTTTCAGAAATTATCTGCAAATAAGAGTGATGCATTGAATAGGGTAGGTTTTATAGTTCACATATTGTTAATTATTTCTGTATATTTCTTGTTTAATTACACTAAATTATTATCAGTGAATATTCAATTTATTTTAATGATTTTCAAACAATAAGGATAGTGGGAATTTTTAACTGTTTTAATCTAGAAAGAAAAAATATACTCAAATAGGATTTAATTAAATAGCAAGTATTTTAAGCTGTGGGGCTAGTGCTGACTTAAAACTATAATATTTTTTTATCTGAGTGTGAGAGAAAAACTTTTTATTAAAGATGAGAGTTTGCTAATAAAATGCAATGTTTCAACAAATCTTTAGGCTTTGGTGGAAAAATATGCTTAACAGGCATATATTTCTTCTATAGTATGAATTATACATGTAGAGGAGAATGCATGTAATAGTGTCCAATTACAAATCTCTAGGATTTCTTTGTCTAAAATAAAAGCCTTAACACTTTCCTTTACAGTCAAGAGTAATTTATAACAAGGTTTTTATGTTTAGATCCCAAGACGTTTCGTTAAAAAAAATACCATGGGCTTAGCAGCTCTGAAATCTTCTACTACAAAATTCAAGAACTGCTGTGTAAAATGCATTAAACCCATATTTGTAATATAGAGGCTTCTGATAGAACTTAAGGATAAACAAATCTACTGAAACAAGATGAAATGTGGAAAAAATACTCAAAGAAATAATAAATCTTAGTGTATAAAACTTAAAATTTTTGTATGAAAGAAGACATTATAAAACAAGTAAAATGATAAGTCAACATTTAGGGAAATATATCTGTTACATAAAAGTGAACAATGGTAATAAAAAACATAGAGAAAAACTCAGTATACATCCTTAAAGCAATGCAATCAATCAAAACCTCAGTACTACAAAGTGTAAAAGAAGTGAACAAGTATTTTCAGAGGAGAAATAAATGGATAGAAAAATAGTAAAAACATACTTTAACTCATTACAAATTAATGAGTAAAAATTAAAACCTTAATGAGGTACATTTTAACATACATGAGAATGGTATAACTGAATAAAGAAAAATAACAAGACTGATATAGAGTAATGGTAGGAATCTTAAAGAGATGGATAGAGGAAATAAATAAGGAAGGAAACAATACTACCAGGTGTTCATGTGGCTGTAAAAAGTTAGAACTCCATGTTGTCAATTGGGCTGTTAATCGCTACAACAATTTGGAGAGGATTTTGGCAATATGACAATGCACACGTTTGATTTTGAGAATTTCATTCTGAATCTAGATCTCAGAAAAGTTCACATAGATGCACAAGGAAATGATAGATAAAATTATAGATTGCAATATTGATTTTAATAGCAAAATATTGAAAACATACATGCCTATCATGAGTAGAATGAACAAGTATTTTGAGACTTATATTTACAATGCCAAAATGCATGGAGTTAAAATAAATAAAACCAGTGTTGCACAGATGAATTTGAGTAAATATCACAAATAACTAAGTTAAAAGCCATAAATTGCTGATGGCTATATACTAAGAGTAATAAAACACATTTTATATATAGTTTTAAACACGCAAAACTATATATGTGTGTGTTTGCATATATATACACAAATGTGATGATTTGGAACCCAGTATTGTGGCATTTAAAATACCAATGTTATTTTTATAAATTTATATTATAAAAATAACTGTACTGCCTAGGTATAACTCAAAATATTAAAAAATGATATAATGTTCCAACAGTTTCCTCTAGTACTTTGTGTGAAATTTAGCAGAAAATAAGATTGTAGTTTGATCTATTACATTTTGGTCCAATAGTTTTGAAAGCAAGAAAATGTTATGAGGTGGTATAATGACTATTTCCTTTGCAGAAAGAAATAAATGGATCCAGTACTAAATGCAAAGAAGATTTTTTAAGGTAGTAAATGTTCACTATTTGGGGTTTGGATTTCTATAATTTCATTAAACTGTCTTGCTACTTAATATTTGCCACCTGCTAAGTCATTTACAATATCATATTAATCATTGTCATGTTATTCGTCTTTCTAAAAGACACCTGTTATCCCTGCCTGGTGTGGCTCACTTGTAGGCCAGATATTGTCACTATTATAATCTTAGGGTTCTACCTGAAAATCTATGTGAATAATCAACTAACATTTCTTCTTTCCAATCATACCCAGTTCTCTGAAGTACCAACCTCGCCTGCATGCCCACAACACACTAACAATGAGCACTTGGTAGAAGAATTTCTATTATACCTCTAGAAATATGATTCTTTCTAATTCTTAGTCACCTGGGTAGAGAATATATTAAAGGGTAGACATTTGAATCATCTTTTTACTCCCAAAACCAACCCAATACTGGCCACTAATATATTCCTGAAAGACATCCTATTTATTTTCAAGTTTGTGTATTTAAAATACATTTCCATAGGTATTTAATTTTGAGATAAAATGTATGTTTCAGCTAATATTGATCATACAGTAAGTAGTTACTAAAGCAAAAATATTCTAGTTTTTGTTTGTTTTTACCTTGGTAAGATACAAGCATCACATTGTCCATTCTTCAGTATATATTCTCATGGTAAACCTTGAATATTACACAAACATTATTCTGGTGCCTGAAAAATAGCCATAAAATATGTTGTGATTTATGTTAACTTAAGAAAATATGCACTCTAGTCAGCCAAGAACATTTCTAAATAAGATATTCTTAATTTACATTAAATTAAAAGAACAAAAACTTTCTCCAAAGCAGCAGTAAAATGTATACAAACATACATAAATAAAAAATGTGAACATTTCCATTGTCAACTCAACATTTCAGCATGATATCTAATCAGGATCACAAACATTAATTCTTGCCCACCATATTCACATATTTTTCTTCTCCTCTATTCCCCATTTAATTTTAGCACTATTCTTGGCATAAAACAAGTAGGAAATTAATATTAGTGAATCTGTCTGTAGAGTGGTAGCAATTGGTATTATACTGCAAGTGAGTTTACAGTATGTTCATTGTTATTAAAAACCTGCTGGGCCCTAACCGGTTTGGCTCAGTGGATGGAGCACCGGCCTGCGGACTGAAAGGTCCCAGGTTCGATTCCAGTCAAGGGCATGTACCTTGGTTGCGGGCACATCCCCAGTAGGAGGTGTGCAGGAGGCAGCTGATCAATGTTTCTCTCCCATTGATGTTTCTAACTCTCTATCCCTCTCCCTTCCTCTCTGTAAAAAAATCAATAAAATTTATATTAAAAAAAAACCCAAACTGCTGGTGTACTGCTCATGTGGTAGGAGCATTTTTTAGATGGGTAATATTGTGTATCCCTAGCCATGAACCTGGAAGATCTCTCCATTTATTTATCCCTCTGACTTATTATCATCAGAGCTTTGTCATTTTCCTCATGTAATACTTGCACATGTTTTGTTAGATATAGACCTAAGTATTAACTTTTGGGAGTGCTAATGTAAATTATATTTTATTTTTAATTCAATGTATTTGTTGCTAGTAGGTAGCAAAGCAATTCTGCAAACTTGCTATAGTCACTTCTTAGTTCTAGGAGGTTTTTTTTGCTTTTTGTGTGTCAAATCTTTTACGTTTTCTTTATAGATGATCATGTAATTTATATACAAAGAAATTTTTATTTCTTCCTTTCTAATATGTATACATTTTATTTCATTCCCTTGTCTTATTGAATTAGGTAGAATTTCCAGTTGAGGAGATTGAAGTGGTGAGAGGGGACATCCTTGCCTTGTAACAGATCTTAGAGGGAAAGCTTCTAGCCTCTCCCCATTAAGTGTGATGTTAGCTATACGGTGTTTTGTTTGTTTGTTTTATTTTTATATATTTTTACAGAGATTTCAGAGAGAGGAAGGGAAAGGGAGAGAGAGAGATAGAAACATCAATGATGAGAGAGAATCTTTGATCAACTGCTTCCAGCACGCCATCTACTGGGGATCAAGCCAACCACCTGGGCATGTTCCCTGAACTGGAATGGAACCGTGAGCCTTGGCCTCCTGGTTCATGGGTCTAAGCGCAATCACTGCGCAACACCGGCCAGGCTAGGTTTTTTGTAAATATTCATTATCAAATTGAGGAAGTTCCTCTCTAATTTTAATTTCCTAAAAGTTGTTATCATGAATGAATGTATGATTTTGCCTTCCAAAATTAACATAATCAATAGTATATTGTATACACTATAAAATAATACAGTGGGGCCTTGACTTACGAGTTTAATTCGTTCCAAGACCGAGCTCGTTAAGGAGCTCATTAACTCAAATTACTCTATCAACTCAATGAAAAAATCGGCCGAGAGACAGCTGATATCTCAAAAAACTCATTAGTCAAGACACTCGTAAGTCAAGGCCCCACTGTATAGTAATAATGTTAGTAATCCTGTATAATAAAAGGGTAATATGCAAATCGACCTAATGGCGGAATGACTGGGCCCATGAAACGACTGGTCGCTATGACATGCACTGACCACCAGGGGGCATATGCTCAACACAGTGGGAGAGCTGCTCAGCCAGAAGCTGAGCTCTTGGCTGGCGAGCACAACGACAGTGGTGGAGCCTCTCCTGCCTCTGCGGCAGCACTAAGGATGTCCAACTGATGGCTTAGCCCCGCTTCCCGTGGGGAGCAGGTCTAAGTCGTCAGTGGGACATCCCCCAATAGTTCTCAGACTGTGAGAGGGTGCAGGCCCCCCCTTCTCCCCCCCAGAGTGTATGAATTTCATGCACCAGGCCTCTAATAACAATATATTAATAGTATATTGTATATACAATAACATGGTTTTCCTTTTTTAGCCTGTTTGTGTAATGTGTAACATTAGTTGATTGTTAAATGTAATTGTTTTTGTACATTGTTGGAATTAATTTGCTAATATTTTATTGAGGACGTTTATATCTATGTTCATGAGACATATTGGTCTATAGTTTACTTTCTTTGTAAAGTTTTTGTCTGGTTTTGGTATTTGAGTGCTGGCTTTGTAGAATGAATTAGAAAGTATTCCTAACCTCTGAAAGATATTGTAAAAAATTAATACAATTTAATTCTTAAATATTTGGTAGAATTCCCCTGTGAGCTCAGCTGTGCCTCGTGCTATCACTTTTGAAAGGTTATAAATTGTTGGTTCAATTCTTTAATTGATATAGGCCATTTCAGATTCCCTGTTTCTTTGTGTACATTCTGGCTGATTTATCTTTCAATAAATTGGCTCATTTCACCTAAGCCAGTGGTTGGCAAACTCATTAGTCAACAGAGCCAAATATCAACAGTACAACGATTGAAATTTCTTTTGAGAGCCAAATTTTTGAAACTTAAGCTATATAGGTAGGTACATTGCTATTAACTTAATTAAGGTACTCCTAAGGCTTAGGAAGAGCCACACTCAAGGGGCCAAAGAGCCGCATGTGGCTCGCGAGCCACAGTTTGCTAACCACGGACCTAAGCTATTAAATTTGTGGACACAGAGCTTTTCATTGTCTTCCTTTTTTTTTATTTTCTTAATGTCCATAGGATCTGTGGCGATGGCCCCTCTTTCATTACAGTTATTAGTCATTTCTGTTCTCTATCTGTTTTTCTCCTTAGTTTTTCCAACTAGAACTCATTGTTTTGATCTTTTCAAGGAACCAGGTTTTGGTCTTGTTTGTTTTCTCTATTGATTCTATTCTCAATTTTATCAATATCTGTTCTAATATTTACTTCCTATTTATTTGAATTTAATTTGCTCTTCATTTTCTGGTTTCTTAACATGAAAACCTAGATTATTGATTTCATATCCTTATTTTCCAATATATGCATTCAATGATATAAATTTCCCTCTAAGCACTCTATCATTGCATTACACAAATTTTGATAAGTTGTATTTTTAGTTTCACTTAATTCAAAATATTAAACTTTTTTTGAGATTTCTTCTTTGATCTATGTGTTATTTAGAAGTGTATAGTTTAGAAGTGTATAGTTTAATCTCTATATATTTTAGTGTATGTGCTGCCGAAGCGAGCACTAATCTCTATATATTTTAGAATATTTCACTTGTTGATTTCTAGTTTAATTGCACTATGATCTTAAAGCAGACATTATATTATTTACAGTCTTTTAAAATTGTTAAGATGTATTTTATGACAAAAAATGTGGTCTATCTTGGTGAATATTCCATGTTAGCTTTCATTTGAGAAGAATGTGTGTTTTGTTATTATTGGATAAAGTATTTTATATATGTTAATTATATCCACTTGATTCCTGGTGTTTTTGAGCTCAGCTATATTCTTAATGATTTTCTGCGAACTGGATCTCTCAAGTTTTGATAGAGGGTATTGAAGTCTCCATTTATGGTTGTGGGTTCATCCATTTCTCTGCAATTCCATTAGTTTTTGCCTCATCTAGTTTGATTCTCTGTTGCTCGCTTAAAATTTTTAAATGTAAAAGAAAATAATCATTATAATACCAACTAAATGTTTTCAATCTTTTCCCATATACTGAGATCCCAACAATCTTTCTTCTTTATTTCACAATACAGTGTCTTTCATTATTTCTTGGCAATAGTCAAAGGGCTTTCTACCTGTTATGCTCATTTATCAAAGGGTTCCCATAATTCAAACCATCTTGTTATGCATTTTAATAAACTAATGTGATTAATAAATAAGTAAAAGCAAAGCTATTAAGGTTTTTATAGATATTGTAAGAGTTTTATCTTTAAATTAAAATTTTATTATTAAAATATAAACATATCTCTGAGTATTTAGCAAACTTTTATCACTTAAAATTATATTTTAAGCCCTAACTGGTTTGGCTCAGTGGATAGAGCATTGGCCTGCAGACTCAAGGGTCCCAGGTTCGATTCTGGTCAAGGGCATGTACCTTGGTTGCAGGCACATCCCCAGTAGGGAGTGTGCAGGAGGCAGCTGATTGATGTTTCTAACTCTCTATCCCTCTCCCTTCTTCTCTGTAAAAAATCAATAAAATATATTTAAAAAATTATATTTTAAAAATAAAGACTTTAAAATATATGTGCATATATGTTTATGCATGCATTTCTACTTTTCTTTTTAAAATAAATCTTATTTAGTATGCAAATTAATCTAAAAAATCAATACAAAAACAAAATGAATTATAATTATAACTGCAATTCAAAGTTACTTTAAAAGATTCCAGTATTGCCCTAACCAGTTTGGCTCAATGGATAGAGCGTCAGCCTGCGGACTCAAGGGTCCCAGGTTCGATTCCAGTCAAGGGCATGTACCTTGGTTGCGGGCACATCCCCAGTAGGGAGTGTGCAGGAGGCAGCTGATCGATGTTTCTCTCTCATTGATGTTTCTAACTCTCTATCCCTCTCCCTTCCTCTCTGTAAAAAATCAATAAAATATATTTTTAAAAAAAGATTCCAGTATTACTTTAACTCATAATTATTTCTTATCTGCTATGCACATTTTCAGTGCTGCTGTCAAAGTTCTGAAATGTCAAAATTCCTGACCCCATGTTACACTCTAATAGGTAAAAGCAGTTAGTCACATAAATATATAATATAATATCAGGTGCTGTTTTAATTTTTTTAATATACCAATGAAAGTGAAGATACATTTGAAAGGGAAGATGTCAGTTTTGCCCAGAATTGGTCAAGAAAGCATTCTAGAGGAGTATTATCATATCAAAAAGGCATTTTAGTGAAGAAAAGGGGGCTATTCCATGGAATTTTCTTAAGAAAAGAGTTCTAGTTACATAGAACAAAAAATATTGAAGTTCCAAAGGAAGAAAATTGGAAATTTATAAAACTGAAGTGTATTTATACAAGGGTGATGTAGGAAAGTAGAGAGAATGTTGGAAGTGAAGTCAGAGCAGAAAGGAAGACATTTTAGAAGCTTGCCATAGTGAAATATTTTACCATTTTTTCATAACTGTGCTGGGAAGTCATTGGAAGGTTTTTGTTTGTTTTTTAGTTGTGTACTGGTATATGTATGGTTGGTTACACTCATTTAAAGCAAATGGAAGAGACTTAAGACTTTAATAGCTTTCACTTAGAATATTTAACATACATATATAATCAGTTTATTTCAGAGTGGGTATTTCACAATATGTTTAATTTTAGTTATCCTCTTAATCCTCTTAAATTATTTTGCCCTAAAATACTTATAAAAAGGCTTTCTACTAAGTTTATAAAGCAGCATTACAAAAAGGTGTTTTATATAATTTTAAACATTAAATAAACTTTTTAAGTTGTATGAATGAACCAAAAATTGGTTACATTTAAGTTATATGCAGCTATCATTGTTGTTTTTTTTAACAAAAGTCTCATTTTTAAGGTTATTTTTTTTTATTGATATTTAAAGAGAGAAACACTGATGTGAAAGGGAAACATCAATGGGCTGCCTTGTGCACCTAACAAGTCCATAACCCAGGCCGTGCCCTGACCAGGAATCGAACTAGCAACCATTCAGTGCATGGGAGGACTCCCAACCAACTGAGTCACACCAGCCAGGGAAGCTATCATTAAATTTTAATAATCTCCATAAATTAACTCACAGCTCATATTCATTTAACAGATATTTATTTCCCTTCAATTTAGTGTAAGTACTGGGGATATATGGATATTGTGTTCCTAATGGATCTTAGAGTCTATTAGCCAGAAAATTCTAAAACTATAGTTTACAATGTTCTTTATCATTTCTAAAATTCATGTAAACTGCTGGAAGGCAGGGTGATTGACAAAATGAGAGATGAGATGTATAAATTAACTTATTAGGTTTGTTCTGGGTTGTGAGCTAATTTTATTAACATTTCTACATAATGGTTGCTTATTAAGTGAGTGACTTCAAACCACGATGGTGATATAGAAGGCTCTTGACTTTCCCTTCTCCCACAGGTGCACCAAATATACAGCTACATACTGAGCAATTCCATCTCAGAGAAATTTAAGTAAAGCTGACACATCCATATAGCTTAGGCAACTTAGAAAATGTCCACATTAAATAGGTAGCTAAGGCTGAGACACACTCTCCCCCTAAAACCCTCCCTAAGTATCGTGCCATACAATTAGGAGGAAACACCCAGATCTTAGTTTCTCTATGAGGAACAGAAACTATACACCCAGTGCCCCAACTGTTAAGGTTGAATCCTATGGGATGGGCATCCAAACTGCCTGGCTCTGAAAGCTAACAGGGGTTGCATTCACGAGACCCACAAGACTATAACAGAAACAGACATAGTTCTTAACGGGTACTCTCCACAGCTATACCTCCAGGGCTCAGTTCAGAGGGATATAGCCTCACACATGTTAGAATGTCTATTATCAAAAAGACAAGAGACCAGAAATGCTGGCAAGATGTGGAGGAGAGGGCACCCTTTCATACTGTTGGGGGGAGGGGATGTAAACTGGTAAAGCCAGTATGGAAAACAGGGATTCCTACCTTTCTGACAACATGGATGGACCTTGAAGGTATTAAGCTAAATGAATTTAATCAGACAAATACTGTATCCTCTCAGCCATATGTAGTATTGAAAGAAGCTGAACACATAGAAACACAGAATAAAATAGTGTTTACCAGTGGCTGGGAGGTGCAAGAAATGGGCAGATGTTAGTGAAAGGGTATACATTTTCAGTTATAAGTGGATAAAGTCTCAGGAACCATTGTTTAACTAATGATTATGTTTGATAATACTATATTATATAATTCAATCTTACTAAGAGGATAGAACTCAAATGTTCTCATAAAAATAAATTAATTAATATGTGAGATGGATGTGTTGACTCTATGGTGGGAATGTTTCCCCATGTACAGGTATATTAAATTAATACATTCTATACTTTATATTACAATTTTATTTCTCAAGTATACATCAATAAGGCTGAAAAATAACAATAAATGATATGTATATAAATAGAATTGAATAAGAACTATAAATTAATATGTATTACAATCTACTCTATGCCACAAAACATTAGTTTGATACTTAAAATGTGTTATTGCTTATCTGTATTCAGATTAATTTTTAACCCAAATCTCAATGAAAAGCATAGATATTATAACATTATTTTTAAATTGAATGCCTGATAAGATAGATACAAATTTCTGTTTGATATATTCTGTAATCTATGAGAGACAATGTGATCTAAGACAAAGAGTTTTTTAGGCAACTATAGATTCCAATTTTGATTATCAATGAAAACTTCTTCAAATTGCTTATATTAGAAATTCTCAGATTTTTAGGTAATTATACTTAGTATTTTTTAATGTATTTTTATTAATTTCAGAGAGGAATGGAGAGGGAGCGAGAGATAGAAGCATCAATGATGGGAATCATTGGTTGGCCACTTCCTGCATGCCCCCTACTGGGGATAGAACCTGAAACCTGGGCATGTGCCCTGACTGGGAATTGAACTGTGACCTCCTGGTTCACGGGTCGATGCCCTGGGCAATTGAGTATTAAATTATATAATCTGTTTAATAAGTATAAATGATAATGTTATTGATTCATAAAGCACACATATATCCTCAATATCATGAAAACAACTTTTCATACTATGGCTCTACTCTTTGCAGTACAATTGCAATATTTCTGGTTCTATTTTTTTAAACTAGAAACCTGAAATTCTTAAAGAATAAATGACATTGTTATGTCTTACAGTTATTATCAGACAGATTTTGAAATTAGAATACTCTAATGCAAAACCCAGAGTCTTTGAAAACAGAGTATTTGAATCAAAATAATGTCATTTTCTTGAGGGCAGTGGTTTTGGTCTTTACAGTTTAATGCTGCTCATGCTTAGAGTAGATCCTGACATAGTGGTCACAAAATAAATGTCAGTATATTTTATTCACTATGGCTTCCCTTCAGAGGATCCAGAAGTTCAAAAAAGAGATAACTGTTTACACAACTATTACAAAATATTGCTTTGAACTGTCCTTTTTTAATAGTATCTTCTGACTGTATATAATTACTTGTGTGATTTTGATATATATAAATGTTAGTTTTTATCTTGTCATGTGTGTTTATAACAGAACCAAGCATCAGAACTTCAACTGTGTTTAATGTGTCAGCCAGGAAATTCTAAAGTCAGAATCATTTAACAAGTAGTTCCTGGAAACAAATATTAATAAGTGACCTACACTAACAAAAACATCAATAGAATATGGTGTATGCTACAGGTTATGAAAGTTTTTTTCTCTTTTAAAGTGAATCATCAAGATACTAAATACTAAAGACAAATACGAAAGAGAGATGTGTCAGAGGAGGAACTATATATATTTTAACTCTCAAAGTCAGTGGTCTTCAGGGACTGGAGTGAGGATAAGATATTGACTACAAATAAGCACATAAAAACGATTTGAGGGATGATAAAAATGTTTTATACCATGATTATGTTGCATGTTACATGACTGGATACTTTTTTTTCTTTTTTTCTCTCTTTTTTTTACTATAATTTTTTATTGATTTCAGAGAGGAAGGGAAAGGGAGAGAGAGGAAGAGAGGGAGAAACATCAATGGTGAGAGAGAATCACTGATTGGCTGCCTCCTACATGCCCCAGCAACCTATGCATGTGCCCCAACCCAGATTTACCTCCTAGTTCAGTGGTTCTCAACCTTCCTGATGCCGCGACCCTTTAATACAGTTCCTCATGTTGTGGTGACCCCCAATTTCATTGTTACAAATTGAACATAATTAAAGCATAGTGATTAATCACAAAAACCATATGTAATTATATATGTGTTTTCCGATGGTCTTAGGCGACCCGTGTGAAAGGGTCGGACCCCCAAAGGGGTCGCGACCCACAGGTTGAGAACCGCTGTCCTAGTCCACGCTCAACCACTGAGCCATGCCAGCAGGGCACTGCATACTTTTTAAAGAACCCAATGATCTAGTCATTTTAAAAGCAAGAATTATACTGTACAGAAATGATACTTCACATACTTGAAAAGTATCACCCAGTTAATTATTTTCTACAATTAACACCTATTGTTTCATTCTCCAATTCTGGATCCCATTTTGAGATTCGTCACTTTTTATTTTCCACATGGCCACATTCAATCTGCTTTCATCTTTTTAGAAAACTGACACTACCTAAACTCTTTCTTTACTTCTTTTCTAAAAGATAACCTGTGGACAAAAAAGATTACCTCAAGAAGAAGGCTAGGGAGGGGGGAGCTGAGTGGAATGGGCAAAGGAGGGGACAATGGGGACATTTGTGATAGTGTCAACAATAAAAATAAAGTTAAATAAAAGAAGAAGACTATTATTGTGAGGCTTGCATCTGTAGTCAATGCAAAAAGCAGTGCAGAGTCATCCAAAGTCAATCACAGCTGAGTCAGATTTTTTTAAAAAGGTGGTTATCATACTGAGCAAAACAATGAATTATGCCAAAATGAATTGCTATGAGACTAATTGTATTTGGTACTAGTAAATTGTTTCTGCATAGGGATGCAGAGAAGAGTTCTAAAAATATTTTAAATAAAGGAAGAAGCATTTAATTAGTTGTGTAGCCGCTAAAGATGACTATCATAATTATAATGATAAAATTTTATATGTGTCTTCATAGAGAATAATTTCTCTTTTTATACTATGAGATTTTTAATTAGTTTCTAATGCTCTTATGAATGACTTTGATTCTACCAATAACAAAAATGAGTAGAACAACACAGCAGATTAAAAAACAATAATATAGCAGAGTAAAAAAACTCAAATATCTTAGAGTGATAGAAAATTGAATTTTAATTTATCATGTGATTTTGGAAAAATGTAACTGAGCTTCATAAAGCTCAATTTACTCATGTAGAACATAATGATAAAAATATATCATTTGTGAGGTTGTTGTGAAGATCATGTGAGATAATTTATAAAAAACCATCAACCACTTTATTTTAAAGGAATCTTAATAAATAATACTTAATAAAATCATTATTTTTGTTATGCATGTGAGATACATTTTTCTTTAACAATTTATATTTTCTTTAATGTAGAAATTTATCCATGTTTAACAAATACATACAATCAATTTAGGCAAAGAGCCAAAAAAAAAGGAAGAGAAAAGAAAAATAATTACAATTAATGCTAGAAATGAAAAGTATTCATGGTAAATCACAAATCTCAGGGTCATGCTGATTCTTACAAATTGCAAATGATGTGAGCACAGCTGTTGCAGAGCCAGGGTTTGTGTACTAGTACATGTGTGGGGAGGAGGTGGGAGAGTGGATTACTGGTTGCAAGGTGTTCATATAGTTTTCCCATATCCTAGTCAAGAAAGAATCCTATATGATCCTAATATTTGACAATTTTTATTAATGTATCAGTTTGAGTGACATTCAAACTTGTAGTTGTATTTGCTCATCCTAGCAGTCCATTTTTGCAGATAAAAAACAAAGAATTATAAGCCACTCTTTTTTTTCTGAGGTGGGTTTCCTGTAGACAGCAGGAAACATGACCCATATATGGGTCATTTTTCTTATCCACTCAGTAACCCTATGTCTTTTGATTGGGGCATTTAATCCATTTACATTTAAAGTTATTAATAGGTAGTTGTTTGTTGCCATTTTTATTCTTTACCCCTGTGTTCCTTCTTCGTTTCCTATTTTTTTCTTTTTACAGCAGACCCTTTAGCATTTCTGCATTGCTGGTTTGGTGGTAATAAACTCCCTTAGTCCCTTTTTTGTCTGTGAAGCTCCTGATTTCACCCTCAATTTTGATTGATAGCCTTGCTGGGTACAGTATTCTTGGATTCAGACCCTTGCTTTGCATGACTTTGTATATTTCATTCCATTCCCTTCTTGCCTCATGTGTTTCTGTTGAGAAATCAGTCGCTAGACTGATGGGGGATCCTTTGTAGGTAATGTCTGTCTCTCTCTGGCCGCTTTTAAGGAAAAATACCACATGATCTCACTCATACATGGATAATAAAGACCATTACAAACTTTTGAACAATAATAGATACAGAGGCAGAGCTGCCTCAAACTGATTGTCAAACTGCAGTGGGAAGGCCAGAGAGGATTGGGGGGCAGAAGGGAGGGGAGTAAGAGATCAACCGAAGGACTTGTATGCATGCATATAAGCATAACTAATGGACATAAGACACTGGGGGGTAAGGGAGGGCAGGGGATTGTCAAGGGCGGGGGG
>NW_005360641.1:1420511-1428025 GCF_000412655.1 Myotis brandtii
AAAAAAATAAAAAATAAAAAAATAAAAAGATTCTCACTTGGTTGTTGGTGTTTGCCAATCCTATCTAATAATAGGCAAACATGGTAATTGACTGTACCTTTGCTACACCTCCCATTGGCTAATCAGCACGACATGCAAATTAACTGCCAACAAAGACGGCGGCTAATTTGCATACTACAGGCAGGGCGGGACAGCACAGCCGCCAGCTGGAGCAAAATCCAGGGCTGCAGAAGCCGCCCAGAAGCCGGTCATTGGGGGGAGATGGGGGTCCCCTGCCCAGGCCTGACGCCTCTGGCAGAGGCATCAGGCCTGGGCAAGGAGCCGATCCGGCAATGGGAGGGTGATGGAGGTCAACGCCTCTGGCCGAGGTGTCAGGCCTGGGCAGGGGCTGGAGCTGGCAATCGGAGGGGTCTGGGGGTCCCCTGCCCAGGACTGATGCCTGGGCCAGAGGCATCAGGCCTGGGTGGGGGTGGAGCTGGTGATCGGGGGGCATATGGGGGTCCCCTGCCCAGGGTGATGGAGGTCCTCGCCTCTGGCCAAGGCATCAGGCCTGGGCGAGGGTGGAGCCGGTGATGGGGGGGGGAGATGGGGGTCCCCTGTCCAGGCCTGAAGACGGGGCCAAAGGCATCAGGCCTGGGTGGGGGGTGGAGCCGTCAATCGGAGGGGTCTGGGAGGGTCCCCTGCCTAGGCCTGACGCCTGGGCCAGAGGCATCAAGCCTGGGTGGGGGGAGGAGCCGGTGATCGGGGGGAGATGGGGGTCCCCTGCCAAGGCCTGAAGCCTGGGCCAGAGGCTTCAGGCGTGGGGCAGGGGGGTGGGGCAAGCCAGCGATTGGTGTGAACTACAGAGGAAACACCTTTTCTGACTGCTGATTGGTTAAGCTCCCTGTATGCCACTGGTAATATTCTTAGTAACTTGGGTAATAAGAATCCAAAAAGGTGATCTAGGGTTTTTCACCACACTCCTGGCGAAAAAAACGAAGGTCTGCTGCTGGAGGGCTAAGAAATGTCATATCCTGTCCTAGCCAGTATGGCTCAGTGGATAATGCCTTGGCCTGCCAATGGCAGGGTCTGAGTTCAATTCTGACCAAGGGCATGTACCTAGGTTGCAGGATCCTCCCTGGCCGGGGCCCAGGTCAGGGCTCATGCAGGAGGCAACCAATCAAAGTGTTCCTCTCACTTTGATGTTTCTCTCTGTCTTTCCCTTTCTTTTCCACATTCTCTAAAAATCAATGGAAACATATCCTCAGGTGAGGATAAAAAAAAATAATAAAGAAATTATTATATGAAAGACACATCTTGAAAATGCCTAAAGAAAGTTGTCATTTTTTCATGGTGAAGGGACTGGAGTCCGTGTTGATGAAAAAACCTTGCTGGCTGCGGTGACTGGCAGTGGCTGCAGTAGCAGGGTGATGGGGCTGGTGCTTTCCCCTGATCACGCCAGTGACCTCCCATAAAGGGAGGCCAGACTGTGGCTTAGGCCCTATCCCCAAGAGGAGCAGGGAGAGGTCCTAAGCTGTCACTAGGACATCCCCTGAGGGCTCCCAGTATGTGAGAGGGGGCAGGCTGGTCTGAGGGACCCCCCCCCCCCCAGTGCATGAATTCCATGCATCGGGCCCCTAGTTATTTGATATGCAGAGGAAAAGACTAATGCAGTGGTTCTCAACCTGTGTGTCGCGACCCTTTTGGCAATTGAATGACCCTTTCACAGGGGTCGCCTAAGACCATCCTGATATCAGATATTTACATTATGATTCATAACAGTAGCAACATTACAGTTATGAAGTAGCAAGGAAAATAATTTTATGGTTGGGTCACCACATGAGGAACTGTATTTAAAGGGCCAGAAGGTTGACTTGCTCAGTTTCCTCTCCTTCTGGCACCCCTATTATGCGGATGTTGTTTCGTTTCATGTTGTCCCAAAGTTCTCTTAGGCTCTCCTCCTGATTTTTAATTTTTTTGTTTCTAGAAGCTGCTCTGTTTGGGTATTTTTCCCTACCTTGTTTTCTCGCTCACTGATGCGGTCCTCTGCTTCTAGTCTACTGTTGATGCTTTCTATTGAGTTCTTTATAGCAGTGATGTCATTTTTCATTTCTTCTTGGTTCTTCTTCATTTCTTCTTGGTTCTTACACATATTGTTGAATTTGTCTTCCTCCCTCATCCACCTTATGACCATTTCTCTAAATTCTTTCTCTGACAGGTTGCTTGCCTCCATTTTGTTTACTTCCTTTTCTGGTGATGCCTGCTTTTCTTTCATATGCAGGCTGTTTCTTTGTCTGCCCATGATCTCTCTTCTCCAGGTGTCTGGTTATGTAGTTCTTTCTCTCCTTTCCGTGAGGGAGTGCATAGCTCCTCCGAATCCGCGTGCTCATGCCGCTTGGGGACCAGTGTTCCCAGGTTCGCAGCTGTTCGCTGGGTGCTGTTGTTGTAGATTCCCAGGATTTTCAGGCTTCCGACAACATCTACTCTCTCCTTCAAGATGGCGTGGTCTCCGCATCAGAGCTGGTCACTCCGGGAGGGATCCTGGCAGCAGTGGAGGCTGACCGGTAAGGGGATCCCAGTCCAGCAACGCCCCACATTCCCCTGGGGTATAGCTGTACCTCAACTCACAAACAAACACGCCCCATGCAACTACACACTCTCCCTTCGTTCTGTCACTCACGCACTATCTTTCAGTCTGCCTTCCCATTGGCAGCCATCTTCCTTCTCTCTTCAAGCCACTCTTGCTCTTTGTCCTATTCCCTAACCAAAGGAGAGAATCAATATTCAGATACAAAATATCCTTTCAAAGTTTGTTCATCTTTTACTCTTCAATACCCATATTAATTCTGAGGGAAATGTTTTAAAATTGAAGATATAAAGATTATATTTTGAAATATTTTTTTCTCTTTTTAAAAAATATTTTTATTGAATTTTAGAGAGAGAGGAAGGGAGTGGGAAAGAGAAACATCCATGTGAGGATGTGAGAGTGGGACATCAATCGGCTGCCTCCTGCATGCTCCTAATCGGGGATCAGGCTGCAACCTTTTGGTGAATAGGACGATGCCCAACCCACTGAGCCACAGCTGCTAGTGCTAGAAATAATTTTGATTTGCAACTGGAATATATGTTTATAAAGGTGTCATGCATACATGGCCCTGTGGAAGGGGGGCAAACTGAGAAGTCTAGTGTTTGCCTATCAGAGAGATCCAGATGTTAAAATCTGAGAATCTTGCCACACTAACCAAGTACATGATGTTTCAAGAGGGATAGGGTGGAGGGTGGGAAGGTCTGTATATAATGATAAATAGAAGGTTGTTAGGAAAATAATTTGGTTTAGAGATTTAAAAACCATAAAATTAGATCCCAACAAAGGAATATGCTGAATGATAGGGTATCTACACATAGTTCACAAATAATGTCAGAGAAATCTTGCATTAAAATAGAGAGCAGAGGAACAGAAGCAATCTTACTAGTGATGGGCGAAGCAAGGTGCCTTTCAATCTTAGATGAGTAGAAAAATGTAACAGACAATCAAAAGGTGGGTCGGATTCAAACAACCTATACAAAAACATTCTGAGGTATAATTTGGAAACTAGTTCTGAGATAGGCATAGTATATATTTGGAAAATCATCACAAGATCGGTTTGAGATGAGCAACAAGGGTGATTATGCAAAATCCAAAATCATGGGCTTAGGTGGTTTACAGTTTCTGTTCATAAATACTTTGTCCATAGAACAGTGACTCTCAAAATTCACTGCACCTAAGAAGCATCTGTGATACTTCCTAATGTTGAGATTTCTGGGTATCCTCTGCTTAAATTCTTATTCAGTGATCTGGAGTAGACTCAGAAATTTATTTTAAATTCATATTAAAGGATTTTTTTCAAGCATGTTTTCCCTGAAGCTTCAGAACCTTAGAGAATGATTATTTAGATTAGAAGCTGGGAAACACGTAAGTCTTCAATTAGGTAATCTCAGAGTTGGACTCCCTTCGGAGCTTACAAAGAGAAAGAAATAGTGATGGAAAGCATGTGGAATTAGAAGGGAAGGAAACACTGTGTACAAATGACTCTTAGTTCCTGGTTTTGTTAGAGACGCAAACACATGACAATATTTGGTCTCATAAAATGGAGCTTTTACATTTTTTTGTCACTGAATATTTTAAAAAGATTATCATATTTTATAACCCTTCTATCTGATTAAAAATAACGATTATTTTACTTTTAGAGAAAACTTGTAGCTGATATATTCATCAAGTCTTCTGATTTATTTATACATCATTAGTTACTTTCCAAAGGGAACTTGTTTTATTTTTCCATTTTCAAAGATGCAAACTTAAACTGAACTTCCTATTAACTGGAATGGCAGACAAAATAAAAAATTGTATCTATCTATTATCTATCTATCTATCTGTCTATCTATCATCTATCTATCTATCAATCAATCTATCTATCTATCATGTATGTATCTATGTACCTATCTATCTATTTTCTATCTCGCTTTCTTTCTATCATGAATCTATCTATCCATCTGTTTATATCTATGACCAGAATTGATTCTGAGAAAGTTAAGTGTTGGTAAGTTGTTTATGTGATTGTTATATGCCAGGTAATCTCATATTCCTTAATCCTTTGGTTAGTCTCACTATGTAATTACTAGTATGATGTTTTCAGAACAGAGGAAAGAGAGGCAGATAAGTTTCAAGTACCTTTGTCAAGATCACAGAGTGTTAAAACCTGAATTTCTACCTGGAAATTCTGTCTACAAACTGTAGACTCCTATTTTACAGAAACAATGGAAAAATGTCTTCCTTTGGAACTAGCAAATAGGGAGAGGGGGGTATAAAAGCTATATATTAGCAAAAATACAAAAAAAAGACATAGTTCTGAACTATTTATTTAACCTACACAAATTATATTTCTCATCTCTGAACATCATTATCTAAAATTATATATACACCAAATTTCATAGAAGGAAAATGCCAAAAAGCAAAACAATTTTGTTGTGAAAAAATATGTAATCTAAAACAGTTTCATATAAATTCTACACACAAAATAAGCTGTCTGGGTCAATAAATGTGCCAAGTATCTTTCATGATGTGAGAGGCAGGTGCTAGCAATTTTTTATTCAGTACAATATAAAGAAAATTAGCATAATCAATGAAAAAATATAGCATTGCTGTGCAATCACCAATCAGGCAGCATCCTCCTAGGCTTAGTAATCACAACCCATTGCATAATTCATTGAGATAATTAGGCAACACAATTTAAATATCGTAGAATCCCAGGATTTTTGTTCTAAGAATTCATGGGATTCTGAGACTCCAATTAAACTAGAGAGATTTGCTACCTTCCATATTTGTACTCGTGGATAGAGCAGTCACAGGAGGTAAACCTGATGATTACACATAAACACTGTCTGACATTTTGAAAAAGAAAAATGCATCAATAATTACAGGCACTGTAGGTGAGTATGTCCATGCCAGACTAACAGTGGGGTTTGCTAGTACAAAGATAATTGCTGCTGGTGGTATAGAGCACCGTAATAGATTGAGAAATGCATAACTACAAAATGAAGGTTGGAAAAGGTGCCAAGTTTGGAGGTTTTCCTCACTTTATTTCCTAAATATAATACATATCAAACAAGAAGAAAATTCACTCATTTGTGATTTACTGACAAAAGGGAGTTATTGAAATTGCACAATTTTCATAATAAAAAGAAGGTTGGACACACTCTAATTCCCTCTGCATTTTTAATTCTTCTACATTTTCAGACAGTGAAAAGTTCCCATAGGGTATAGTCACACATTGTGGATCGGAAGGTCTAGAAGCCACAGCTCTGAGATCAGAACCCAACTTTCCTGCCAGCAAGGTCAATGTTTTCCTTTTGTTTTCATTAATGTTACTGTCATTGATGGCCTTATTCGGATTGTGTTTCGTATCTGTTCATCCAATAAGTAATTTTTTAGCAAGCCACATGTCCAACACTATGCAAGGCACAACATTTCTATTTAAGGCAAAAAAGTGCCCCAGGGCATATGAGTTTCCTTTTTCTTTCTCCTGGTGGTGACTCCAGCAGCCTAAAAGTTGCCAATAGTTGTGTTGCTTGATACCTGTGTTCTTTCACTCAAAATGTATTAAATTTTCAATTACTTGAGTCACCATGAGGAGTGACTCATTATCTATCACGATGCACCTGGGATTATTTATTCTCTTGCTTCTCTGTACAAACTCTAGTCAGAATCCATCTCTCAACCCTTCTTGCTTTTAAAGACTCACATTTTCCTTTGGAACTGAGTTTCTTATATCAGAACACACACTGTTTGTCTAAACCACTTCTCTTAATTTTTACTTCCCCACTGTAGCCCTGAGGAGAACCTAGTTAGTTTGTTTGTTTGTTTGTTTTCCTCCTCCCCCCACTCCCCCGGAGAATATTGTTCCTCCTAATGCATTCTCAAGACAAGTCTTTAATTTTTCTGTGGTAATTTGTTCACTACATGGAAAAGGGTAGGCTGACTTTCTCATTTTTCTACTTCTCTATGAAAATCATTTCTTATAATGATAGCTTTTTGGAGAGGGATTATAGAAATACTGGAAAATGAAGTTGTTGAACTATTATTTCAAAAGAAGCTTTCTTAGGATTTTGGTACTAAGTTATGTAAGACATTACTTCTGAGTGGTTGATGGAAAAAATATAGAAAGTTAAAAGAATGTTTAAATAGGTGGTCAAGAAACTTTTCCATGGTTACTGGGAAGCTAATATCATTGTATCTATATAAAAAAGGTTAAAGACAGAATATTAGTAACTCATTATAAAAAAGGGAAACTAATAGAAATCAGTTGCTGATTTATAAAGAGAAGAGAAAGTAATTTGAGAAAAAAAATGTCTAGCAATTTGGGGACTTATAGGATGGGAAAAGGCAACCCTATATCTCCACCACCAAAGGAAGATGAAAGTGAAAGCCATTTGAGCAATGATGTATGATTATAAACTCATCAAATTTCTCACTGTTTAAAGGGGAGATTATAGATAAGCAAAGACCAACAGCTACAATGAACCATGTAATATTGCATAAAATTTGGAAACCCAGTAGAGGTACAGATGAGTTTTGAGCTAGGTTAGTATACACATTATTTTCCCCAGCTTTGTCTACTGAAGAACCTAAAAGCACTTTATATATAAATCTTATTTTAAAATAAAAGTTTATTACATTTTTAAAAATAAAACAAAAGTAACTATGGATTTGAATGGAGACAAAAAGAAACTCAGCAATCCCAGGTCTACCTTTCTAAAATAAATAGGTAATTTAAAAGGATTTTTAAAATACCACTTCTTTACCAACCAACACTAAAATAAACAAAATTAAAAGAAAATGAAGTAGGTTTGATTTGTGTATGTGTTATGCATCTCTTAAAAGTCTACTAGTTTTTATTGAGCAGATGAAAACACCACAATAATAGAAAAAATCAAAATCCCTTGCAAATAAATATATTTTAAAATATGTTGTAGTTACTAAGTTTAAATGGTACAAAATT
>NW_005360641.1:1428065-1441699 GCF_000412655.1 Myotis brandtii
GTTGGGGGTGTGTCCTGTAAAACTCAGAAGACAGATGAAGATAAAGGCTATGTACTTTCTATTTACTCTAAATTTATCCCATTATTCAAACATACCCTAACAAAAAAAATTCTTTAGCCGTGAAATGTTCAAAATAATTAGCTCCTAGAGAGAAGAAGAATATCTGTGTATTTTTGCTGAGCCTACTAATTCAGCCCAGACTCTAATAAGTGCTGAGTCAGCATGATTCCACCCTTTATGAGAAGAAATATTTGAAGCAGCCTCCATTGGGTTACACATGTTTGCATGGGCAAAAGGAAACAAATGGGAAGATTGCCTTTGGGAATTATGTTCTTGCCTATATGCCAGGATTGGTTCTTAGTCATAAGGTACTGAATTTGTAATAATAAAATTGACAATAATAAATACTCCTACAGTGCATAGTATGTCTAAGCTTCATTTAATACTCACAATAACTTGATAAGTCATGTGTTATTATTGTTTTCTGTTTACAAATTAGAACACATACACACAGTTTACATTAACTTGCCGACAGTCACACAACTATGAAGTAGCTGGGCAGGTTTTCAAATCCAGGGAGTCCAATTCCAGTGGACATGCTCTTAACCCTTGTGATATAATTTATCACCACAGTAAAGACATTCTTAATATTTTTTAATGAGGAGTTGGGTCGTACACCTGACAACTGAAAGATTTCTACTACCTCCCTGACTTCAAACTAATCAATCCAAAGAATAAACTGTGGCTAGGAGGGACAGAGGCATTAGAAGTCTAAGAAGATGGAACATCTGAAAAGCCAAGATGAGTGCAGGTCAGGTACCAAAGACCTAATCGCCACATCTAACAGAAATTCAGGTAATTTGAGCCCAACTTAGTATGACTCAAAATATAACTATTTAAAAACTTTGCCATGAGAGTGATACTCTTTACCATACAAGATGAGGGCACAAAAAGTTTAATTTTACTTAATCACCATCATTTGTTTTTATGCCTTTTTCTGGTCCTCCAGATTGTATGCACTTGTACTTCCAATCCTTCTTCAGAGACAAAGTACTTACATGGCCTATATTTTCCTAAACTGTATGAATATAACGTGTACAATATAAAAGCAGAGGCTTGGAAGTGGAATCTTAGCTAGCAATGGTTGGGAAGAGAAAGGATGCTCAGATGTCTTTCTGTTACCACTCAATTATTCTCTAGATCTGCTCAAAATATGAAGTGACTGGCCAGGCTCATATCTGAACTTTATCTTTGGTTAGAAGCATACACTGGCCATGATTAAATGAGGAAGAACTCTTCCTCTTCTCTCCTCCCCATTTCATTAAGAATGTATTAACAGATGGCAGAAGTATGACCTGTCTCCAACTCATAAATTGAGTTGAATTTAACTAAAACAGCTCAGTGTTCCCTTCAGCTAGACTGAACTTCAAACTTTTCTTTTCTAATTGACTCTAGGCCCCTGACCATTTTCTTAGAGCATTTACTTTTGAAAATTTGCAATGGAAAATTCTTTCTCCACAGTTTGAGATGTAAATCTTTTCTCAATCTCTTGTCAGTTTTACAACATAGGAATAACTTTATCTAGGACCTGAAAGTCATCCCTTTGCAATATAATCATTGAAGAAAACAGTGTCCAATCTCATAGTCTCTGTGCAAATTAGCAAACACACATGACCTAATCACATTGACAGACTTCACCGTAACATCTAGTACTTTTCCACTAGCTCACCACACCACTTAAAAACCAGAGTTTTTGTTTCACTATAACAAAGTTCAGTCTCTCTCTCTTGTTGCAATGGTCTTGAATAAATTCTTTCTTGCTTGTTTAACTTGCCTGGTCCAATTATTCTTTGATATATTTTGTTACAAATACTTATTACTTGGATAATTGATTACGTATGGCTTAATCTAAATAAATGTCCAATAAGATTATGCTTCTTTTTTTGACAAGGAAAATGTCAAAATCTTTAAAATCTACTTTAAAATCGTCAGTGAACATCCTCAAATTCTAAACAATTTAAAATCTATTTTTAGTGGCCATTTTGAACATGTTTTTGTTGTTATAGCTGTTGCTTTTCTCTTCATACATTCACCAGACATCTATCACAAACAATTAGGAGATTACAGAAAAACACACAACCCCCCGTTATTGTTTGTTTGTTTCTTTTTTAAAAAATATGTATTTTATTGATTTTTTACAGAGAGGAAGGGAGAGGGATAGAGAGTTAGAAAAATCGATCAGCTGCCTCCTGCACACCCCCCACTGGGGATATGCCTGCAACCAAGGTACATGCTCTTGACCAGAATCAAACCTGGTACCCTTGAGTCCATAGGCCGATGCTCTATCCACTGAGCCAAACCGGTTAGGGCCGTTTCTTTATATTAGTTCATGTTAAGCCTGCTGAGTCATGGATCGCATTCTTTACACAGGAAGTAGTGCATTCAACTGCAAGCAAAAAGAAAAATGCAATTCAAATTTCTTTTACCAATAAAACTTTTATTAGTCATGTTATAAGTCCAGAGATAAGTATCTTGGGGCTATTGACTGCTCAGAGGTGCTATTAAACACCTCTTCTTCCGGTTTGCTGTCTCCTCTCTCTGGCATGAGCTGTTAGTTTCATGAGTGTGAAATGACTGCTTTCAATTCAGTCATTGCACTTACATTTGAAAGGCAGAAGTGCAAAGGGTGTAGCAATAAACTTTGAAGGGTCAAAACAGTAAGTCTCTTCTTTTAATAAAGTTTCCTGAAAGTTGACATTGACTTCAGCTCACATTTTATTAGTCAGTCCTGATCCACAAAACAAGCCCAGGCTGCAAGGTCGTCTAAGAAGAAGTTATATTTATTCAACATCTCTGGCAGATAAAGAAAGGAGAGAAAAATGCTATGAATGGCCTTGGAGAGGTCAAGCCACAAAGTCTGCTTTAATGCTTTATTTATTTTATCAACATTTTGAAATATAATCTACATTAAAATATGCACATTTTAAATATACATTTTTGAGGCACTTTCACAAATGTATATTCTCATGGAACCACAACCCAATAGAAAACATTTCCATTACCACAGAAAGTTCCCTTACATTCTAGTGCTGCAAATCCTCCAATTTGTTATCCCAATTTAAAACTGATTTAACTTCTTTCATTAAAGATTATTTTTCCTATTATAGAAATTCAAATGTATAGAGTCATATAGCGTGCACACTTTTGTGTCTCACTGCTTTTACTAGAATGATTTTGAGATTTCTATAAATGAAAAAACAACAATAAAAGCACATTAGAAAGAATGAACTTATTCTTGTGTTTGTTGCTGTATGATGGATTCAATTCTTAAAGAAACTCTTTTGGTATATCCTAAAAAGTATTTTTATTATTTTCTTTGTAAAATGACATGTTCTACTTCCTTTTGTTCTCTTATTTGAAATTTGGATTCTATGAGGAATATAAGAATTGTTGGTTATTTCTTGTAGGCGAAGCACTTCAGCAATTTTAGAATCAGGTAATTCTAAGCAATGATTCTTTGTTATAATAATGAACAAAGATAAATGGGAAAGAATTTGTGTTGTCAAAGCAGATATCACATATTCGCACATCAACTTCTCTATATGTTTGTCACAATTACAGCTCTGTGGCTTACAATCCACAAACTGAAAATTGCTGAAATTGGCCTGACAGGCCCCGTTAATTGGCTCCCAAGGAGCCATTATGTTCTACCTGGTGAACAGTCCGTGACGCACACAGCCACTTGTCCAAACCACACACAAGGCTAATTATAAAGCAGCAGGAGATATCACATGGCAACAGACCATGCACTGCTGTTAGTACATAATAATTCCATACCCATATCATCAATTATAACACTCTCCCTACCTTGAGGAAAATAGTATCATGCAGGAACGATTACTTGGGGGCTCTTTCTGAGTAGAAACCATGCTATTTTTACTGTCTTATATGACTAATTCTTCTGATTTTCCTTAGGAGATTAGAAACCCTGTCTAGTCACCAAACACGAAAACAAAATTAAATCATATAACAAAATAGAAACAAAGAAAAAGTCTCTTTCTGCTCTGTAGTAAGAAAAAGAAATATGATTCAAACGATATTTATTTGAAAACTACTACTACTAATTTTATTCTTTGTAATTTATGTTCAAAGTTTTTATTTAATCTATAAATATTTTCAAAAACACTTAATGCATCATTAGGTATAAATTTATTTTCATAAATATTTATGTACTTGCTTACTAATACACCCATATCAGAAATGTCATTGCTATCCTTCTTTGGGATAATCAATTATATTCATACAGAAGTGCTCTGCTTTAGCTTTGAAAAGTTATATAAAAACATATTTTTAAAAGCATAATTTATCCCAGACTGAGTCTGAGAAGTTTCTTTGCTTGTTTAATTACCTTTGAAAGGAGTTTAGAGACAGGAGAGGCAGTTTAAGGGAAGGGGGTCCATGGGAGAGGAATGCATATCTGATGGGCAGAGATAGCTCCAAGCTGCCAGATTGTTGATCTCACATACACAGAGTAATGTTACAAGATAAGGAGAAGAAGAAGAGGGGGGCACTGGGTGGGTTTTGAAACTTTGGAACTGATACCATATAAGGGAAAGCGGGTGGTAGGGTGAGGGGGGAAGTAGCCAAATAGGAAAGCACAGGGGACATAAAATGGGAAGGGGTCCGATTAGAAGGTAGTGTATATAGACAAAGAGCTGCCAGCACTTATAAATCCTTAGACAAAGAGGCTTCACTGGTTACCCACTTGGGAACCCCTCCCTACGCAGGAGTTTGTATATGCTTCCAATAAATTTCCACAATTTTACTAAAAGAGCCATTTAGTTCACAAATTTATTCTTCAAACTTCATGAATCAAGAACCTGTGAGGAGAGTCTGAGCTCGCCAAATTCTGCGTATCACCTTCTTTTGACAATCTATAATAATAAAAGCGTAATATGCTAATTAGACCAGATAGCCCAACGAAATTCCAGATGTCATTCCAGATGTCTTTCCAGACGTCTTTCCAGATGAAGCCACCACGGCGGGGGCCATAGCAGAGACAGTTAGGGGTGATCAGGCAGGCAGGTGAGCAGTTAGGGGCGATCAGGCAGGCAGGCAAAGTGGATAGTGGTGATCAGACAGGCAGGCAGAATGGTTAGGGGTGATCAGGCAAGCAGGCAAATGGTTAGGGGTGATCAAGCAGGCAGTTGAGCAGTTAGGGGTGATCAGGCAGTCAGGCGGAGTGGTTACGGGCAATCAAGCAAGCAGGCCAGTGGTTAGGGGCCATCAGGCAGGCAAGTAATGGCAGTTAGGGGTGATCAGGCAGGCAGGCGAGCGGTTAGGAGCCAGCGGTCCCATATTGCAAGAGGGATGTTTGAGGGATTGGGCCTAAACAGGCAGTTAGACATCCCCCGAGGGGTCCCAGATTGTGAGAGGCTGCAGGCAGGGCTGAGGGATGCGCCCCCTCCCCCCGCCCTATTCATGAATTCGTGCACCGAGCCTCTACTTTATTTTATAATCAGCTAGAGTTCTGTTCCAGACTTTTTTAATTTTGGTTTGGAGTCATTTTTTCTTGTCTTTAGATTGAAAAAAAAGGCAAATTATTGTAACCAAGAACCCTCTTAATTTTTTCTTCCTCCTTACACTGTTTTCTAAAAATATATGAATATATATTTTAATATATTTTAATTAATTATTATTTATACCACATATTTCAGGACATAATTTTTTATTTCTGCACATTAAAACAGAGTTTAATTCTTTAATTCTTAGCTATTATATTGGTACTAGACTCTTTCTTTAACTCAGTGCCTGGATCTCAGTGGGGAATATAAATGAAGACAAAGAAAGAATTAATATTCATAACAAGGTGCAGCTCACAAATTTTGTCTATAATAAAATGGTTTATGCTCAAAACTAATTGAATCATAACTTTCAGTCATCTGTGTCTGTTCAGAAAATTCAAAGTATATCAAAGATTTAAGCAGGCCAGTTATATATCAGTTTGCTTTATGAATGATTTTACTTTAGAAGTGTCATTTTTTCTAAAAAATACCTTATATATTTATTATTATATATCTTAAATAATTCACATTTTGCCTATAAAATGAACCCATGACATAAGATTTTAAGGTATATGTCTCCTTGTTGAATCAAAAGACACAAAGGAAATTTAATTTTATAAAATTGTTTCTTAAAATCCTTGACACAGTTTCTATGACTTTTTCATTATCATAAATGTTTTTATGGCAGAAGATTATACAACTTGAGGCCATATTTCATAGACTTTAAGCCATAATTAATAATTATTTATTATATTAATATAAGTGTTGAGAAAATTTCACCAGAGAGGCAGGGAGATTTATGATTTAATGTTCAATCCCTCTTTTCATCATTTATTGGGATGACAGTTGGAAATTTTCCAAACACTCTAACTTCAAATCTCTTCAACTGTACCTAATGGTGGCATATATTTTGGATCTGGAAATAACCAGGTCCTTTGTATTTAAATCAATAACAAGTGCCTAGTCCTTCATGCAGATTTCATTTTGATAGAGGGCTTTTGTATGGCCAGCTGACTACACCTAATTGCTTTATCTTAAGCTGCTTAATTGCTACTAAAGCTTATAAACAAAAACAAAAAACATGGAAAAGGAGAAAATATTTGTAAAACCTGTATCTGATAAGGGGCAATAACCAAAATATATATTTTTGAAAAACTTCTACAACTCACCCAACTGGTGTGGCTCAGTGTTGGCTCAGTGGTGGAGCGCTGACCCAGGAACCAAGAGTTTGCTGGTTAGTTTCCCAGTCAGGGCACATGCTCAGGTTCTGGCTCAATTCCCAGTGGGGGCCATGCAGGAGGCAGCCAATCAATAACTTCATCTCTCATCAATGTTTGGATCTCTCTATCCCTCTCCCTTCCTCTCTCTCGCAAAACCAATAAAAATATATTTTTAAAAAAAAACACCAAACTTCTACAACTCAACAGCAAAAGAAGGAAAAAAAGGACATTGATATATTATGGGAAACAAACTTGAATAGATCTATCTTCAAAGAAAGTATACAGATGGCCAACAGGGACATCATTCATCATTAGGGAAATGCAAATCAAAACAATAATGAGATATTACCTCACACTTGTTAGGATGGCTAGTTAAGGAAACAAAAGACTACAAGTATTGGTGAGGATATGAACAAATTTTAATCCTTGTATGCTGTTGGGAATGAGTAGTGGTGCAGTCACTATGGAAAACAGTATAAAAGTGCCTCAAGTTTTAAAAATAGATTCAGCAATCCTACTGCTTGATATATATATACAAAATTATTGAAATCTAAGAGATATCTATACCCCCATGTTTATTGTAGCATTATTCACAATAGCCAAGATATAGAAACACCTCAAATGTCCATCCACTGATGAATGGGTAAGGAAAATGTGGTATATCCATATATCCATACAATGGAGAATTGTTCAACTTTAAAAAAAAAAAAAAAGGAAATCCTGCCATTTGTGTCCACATGGATAAACCTTGAGGATGTTAGTATGTGAAATAAGCCAGTCACAAGAAAGACAAATACTGTGATTCCATTTGAATTAGGTAACTAAGATCGTCAATTTCATAGAACCAGAGAACAAAATATTGGTTGTCAGGTCATGGGGGGAGGTGAAAGTGATGAGTTGTTCAGTGAGTAATCAATTCCAATTCCAATTATGCAAGACGTGTTAAGTTCTAGAGATCTGCTGTAAGCTTAGTGCCCCTAGCTAACAATACTGTATTTTGCACCTAAAAAATTAAGAGTAGAGCGTGTTCTTACAAAAATACCCCCCGCCCCTCGCCACACACACACACACACACACACACACACACACACACACAAAACAAACAAAAAAAACCCCTCAAAACAAAGCAAAATAAAAACAAAAAGGGACAGGGAAAACTTTTAAAGGTGATGGACACATCTATTACCTTGATTACAGTGATAGTTTTACCAGCACATGCATTTGTCCCAACTCATCAAATTGTATCTATTAAATATGTGCAGTTATTTGTATATCAATTACACTTTACAAAAACTTTTATAAAAGGATAAAGTGGCAAACATGGTTTAACCAGTGGGCTAGCTACACATATGAAACATCAGAGAATATGTCTTTAATTATGTATTTAATTTATGTATAATATGAAATTTTAAAAACAACATTCATGCTTGCTTAAAAATTTAAGAATCCATTAACCTCATAAAATACCCAAAACCAAATCTGAATAAAACTTGATGTTTACTTTTCTGTTTAAATTAACCACATGCTTTTCACTGATTTCATGTTCTCTTCCTGTATATTTGGATATTTGTTTGCTTTAAGATTAATAGGATAAAATTGTCAGCATGTCATCATTTGCTTAAGAATTTCTATCTATACATGCACTTAAATACTTGTTATAATTGTGAATCAGTAGACTAGTTTTTAAAGTATATTTGAGGATTTCTGAAGTAATTTAAATAATGCTTGACATTTTATGTAATTACCTGAGAAATATTTAAACGAATTTGTAATTTTGGTATAAATAGTAAAGACATTTATTTTTGTGCTTCAGTTTCACTAAATCTAAGATCAAAACCTGGAGGCATAGGAAAGTGAAAAGTTACATTTTCTCCTCCAACTGGGATAGTGAAGTAGTTACTCTGATTCCTGGTTAATTTTCTTCACAAATTAATAAAGACATCTAAATGACATTTATTAATTTTTCAGGAATGCATAACTGATGAGACATTTCTGTACAGTAATGCCAATTTGAAAAGTGTTGAGAATTGCATGTCACATAATAAAGTATCATTAATGAATATGTTATAATGTGTTGTAAGAGAGGAGTATAGAATGTAGGCAATACTGAAGAATGCCACAAATAATATGAAAAAATAATACATAACATGTTATACAAATTTTGAAGTTAAATTTGATTTTTAATTTCTGCATCACAGAAAGTACTTTTTCAAGTAAATTAATTGTAATATGCATATTAAAAGTACATACATAGCCTCATTTGATGAATTGTTTTCAATGAAAGTGCACCCATATCTTATAAAATAAAGAGGCAATATGCAAAAGATGACCATCACACCCTCGCACAATATGACAGCCCCCATGTGGTCACAAGATGGCTGCCTCCATGTTGTCACAAGATGGCCACACCCATGTGATCACAAGATGGCCACCACAAGATGGCCAGCAGGGTAGGGCAGTTGTGGGTAATCAGGCCAGCAGGGTAGGGCAGTTGTGGGTAATCAGGCCAGCAGGGTAGGGCAGTTGTGGGTAATCAGGCCAGCAGGGTAGGGCAGTTGTGGGTAATCAGGCCAGCAGGGTAGGGCAGTTGTGGGTAATCAGGCCAGCAGGGTAGGGCAGTTGTGGGTAATCAGGCCAGCAGGGTAGGGCAGTTGTGGGTAATCAGGCCAGCAGGGTAGGGCAGTTGTGGGTGAGGCCATCAGGCTGGCAGGGGAGGGCAGTTGGGGGCAATAGGGCCAGCAGGGGAGCAGTTAGGTGTCGATCAGGCTGGCAGGGGAGTGGTTAGGTGCAATCAGGCAGGCAGGTAGGTGAGCAGCTGGGAGCCAGCAGTTTCAGATTGTGAGAGGGATGTCCGACTGCCGGTTTAGGCCTGATCTGACAAGAATTGGGCCTAAACCAGCAGTCAGACATCCCCCAAGGGGTCCCAGAATGGAGAGGGTGCAGGCTGAGCTGAGGGACTCCCCCCCCCGTGCACGAATTTCATGCACTGGGCCTCTAGTAGATTATACTAGTAACTAAAGAAAGAATGAAAGAGAAGCAGCACACCAGAAATCTACCTTCTTCCCACTTACTTCTGTCATTCTTCCCAAAGGTTAACAACTATGTGAACGTTCATGATAAATAATTTCTACTATATAAGTACTTACCCTCTCTAATATGATGTATATGCAGATTATTTTTACTTTGTGCTGATTAATTTTTCCCTGCAATAAATTTATATGCCTGACTGCAGAGATATGTACGCATATGTTCCTATTTCTCTTGAATATATAACTTCAAGTAAAATACTTCAGAGTGGAATAAGGTATGCATATGTAAAGAGTTAGTAAAATGTGTCAAACATCAGTTCAAATCATTTGCATCAATTTTGATTCCAATCAACAATATCTGAGTGATCTAATTCATTTATATTCTTGCCAACTCTTCATATTTGTGCATTTGTGTTCATTTTTTAAGGCACTCTGGGGGATATGTAGTGATATTGCATTGTAATATTATTTTATTGTTTTGTAATTTTCTGATGACTAAGATAATGGACTAGTCATAAGAGTTCATTGACTATTTTGACATACACTTTTGTGAAGTGATTTGTGCTCATTTTAATTAATTGATTCATCTTCTTTTAAATTATTTTTCCAGATTATATGTGTGAACATGTATATACATTAATACATACATATATGTGTATATATGTATACATATACATACTTATATTTTATTATTATTATTATTTTGTTAATCCTCACTTGAGGATATTTTTCCATTTGATTTTTAGAGAGAGTGTAAAGTTAGGGGAAGAGACAGAAAGAAACATCGATGTGAGAGAGACACAATGATTGAAAGCATCCTGCATGAGCCCCAACCAGGGCCAGGGATCAAGCCTGCAACTGGTACATACCCTTGACCGGAATGGAACCCGGGACCCTTCAGTCTGCAGGCTGACATTCTATCTACTGAGCCAAACCGGCAAGGGCTACTTATATTATTGTTGCAAGGTTTTGTTGGCTAATAAATAAAGCACATTCTCCCACTCTGCTGCTTGTGTTTTCATTCACTTGATAATATCTCTTGATAAATAGAAAATCTAATTTTAAAGTAGAATAGTTTATCTCTTTTCTTTATGTTTATCTTGTTTTGTATCTTTTTAAAGAAATCTTTGCCTATAGGTGTCATGAAGATTTTAAACTATGTTGTCTTCTAAAACTTTTACTAGTTTAACATTTACATTTAGGTCTAGTATATATTCATACACCTATAATGTGTGTATGTATCCATGTATTAAATAACAATATTTTCATTTATAATTTTCACTAGTTCTTGAAAAGTTAACTTATTAAAATGGAAATTCCTTTTTTTGTCCTCAACACTGTTCTTTAGCAAATCTCTCCCATTTTAGTAAATTGCATTGGCATATATCCAGTTCATTAAATTAAAAGCTTAATAGTCACTCGTAATTTTTCATTTTTCACCTCCCCCATCCATTCCATTAGCAATTATTCTCGCCCTGTCTCATTTTTATTTAACCCTCTGCATTTTTTCAGCAATTAAACTAAGAAAAGCCACTGCATTTTTCTCAAAAACGGTTTTTATTCATATTCTATCCAGCATTGCCCACCTACAGGAAATCATCTTGAAATGTTTCTATTTGATAATGTTATTCCTCTTAAATCATTTGATGGTTTTCATTGTATTTTTTATGAAGTCTATGTTCCACAATTTCTCTACAAATATATTGTTCTTTGTTGAAAATGTTATATACACAGGAGTCATGAGCCCCCATTTTGGGTCACTTTGGTTTGGGTTTGTCCTGCATGATGTGGACGGCATGTGTTAATAAACAGTTTTTGTCTTGTTGGATGTCTTTTTGTTAGAGTAGCAGCTGAAAACATAAAATTAGTAGAGTTTAAGTTTTGCATCCCCCATAGTTAGTGTAATAGTTTTTTACATCTCCAGTAAAAAAAAAAATCCATAAATTTTGTGGCTTAAGATAAAACAAATGTATTGCCTTATAATTTTGGATGTGAAAAAACCAAAATGGTTTTAAAAGATACAACTAAGGTGTCAGCAGACAGAGCTGCATTTTTTCTGGAGGCTTTAGGGAGACTCCACTTCCTAGACTCTTAAAGCTTTCAGAGGCTGCCTCATTCCTTAGTTTATGGCCCTGTTTCTCCATTCACAAAGCCAGCAATGTTGAATTGAGTGTTCATCACAAGCAGGGGTCCTCAAACTTTTTAAACAGGGGGCCAGTTCACTGTCCCTAAGACCGTTGGAGGGCCGGACTATAGTTTAAAAAAAAAACTATGAAAAAATTCCTATGCACACTGCACATATCTTATTTGGAAGTAAAAAAACAAAACGGGAACAAATACAATATTTGTATTTGCATGTGGCCCACGGGCCGTAGTTTGAGGACCCCTGACACAAGCCATCTCTCTGGTTCTTTCCCCTTTGCCTCTCTCTTTCAATTTCAAGGGCCCTTGTGATTAAATTAGGCCCAGCTGGATAATCCCATTTGAATATATTTGGAGCCTGTTTTCCTGCCTATGATAGTAGGTAATCATAAATGTGTTGCTTTGTTTTATTTTTCAATGAGTGAACAAATTACAAATTTTCATTTAAATACAATGTCTTTTAACTCTCCACTAAAGATGTTTGTAAGTGTGCTGGTGACATTGCACTACTCCTAAGCATATATTCAGAATTAATAAAAGTGATTTTTAAATTTATTCATTCTTTATTGATAATATTCTTCTTCAAATAAACAAACAAAAACAGAATTATCCTAACTATATAAGACATAGTATTACTGTGAGCAAGTTTGCATTTGGGGGAAAAATACAGCTGAAATTAAATTGACACTATTACAGAAATTATTCAAGTGATTGGTAAAAGCATGGCCAATATAACAGAAAACAGCATGGCTATTGCCAGAGAGAAAGGTGTGATGAGGGACGTATATAGAAGATGTATTGTAGAATTGTATATCTGAAACCTATATAATTGCATTAAACATTGTCACTCCAATAAATTCAATAGAAAAAAATCAGGGCCAACTCAAATAACTTTTCTGTTTCTATTTTTGATACACAAATAAGGATATTATTTTTAATACTTTAATCCTACTTATGGGAAGTATTTCACTTCGGGGAGGTGTCAATAAGTACTACTAGTAGTTGTTGATGGTATTTTTATAGTTATTATCATTAAAGAATACCTGCCTGAAGAAAGATATTCAATACTTAGAGTTACAGTAATTAGGACTGTTAAAAAGTCTCCAGTCAAAGCAACTCTTTTCATACAGTCAGTGATTTGGCAACTCGTGCCTGTCAAAAGTGGACTATGAGGAAGGTCACTGAAAAGATTATTCCAGTCCTCTAATACCCCTCTTCTCAAATGTTGGTTTCATTTCCTTTAAACATCTGCTCTGAAACAATTTACCATTGCAGCTCTGTTTAACTTCCAGCAGTTGTGACTCATTCTGCTTTCTTAATCACTTCCAAAAAAGTAGTCATAATCTTCCTCAATCGCTTAGGGGAGAGGAAGCAGAACACATTTAGTCCCTTTCATCACAATTTAAATGGGATGCTGTATTATTTTGAAAAGTGGAACAACTCATGTTTGTAAAAATAATTTTCAAAGGATGACAAATTAAAACACTTCTTTTTATATCTCTTCTGATAATAATTCATTGACTCTATAAGTTTTTGAAGATTGCAATGAAAGAAATGTTATAATAATTTCTATTATTCAATCCATTCTTCCTTGTTAGCCTTTTTATGTGAACTATGAAACATCAGAAGTGTCATCAAAATTGCATTCCTGTGTAAGCATGGATACTTCCAAATAAATT
>NW_005360641.1:1441824-1503090 GCF_000412655.1 Myotis brandtii
TGTGTTTTCGCTACATTTATACATGAAGTTTATTTCACTTTATCTGTTCTACTATCATTTATTTGATATTTGAGGGCCTTTTTAGCAATTGTATTTTTAAGTTGTTTTTTGTTTGTTTTGTGCCTGAGAAGTAAATTTACATAGTTTTAAAGTCACAGTGATTTGTGTTTTGAGAGTTTATCCTATGTAATAAAAGGCTAATATGCAAATTGTTCTCTCAACCAGGAGTTCGACTGGGAGTTCAACCAGGAGTTTGACCAGGGGGCAGGGCCAGCCAGCCAACCACCCTCAGCCCCTCCCTCGGGCCGGGACTGCCACCAATAGCCCCCACCCCCTCCCGTGACCCCAATCAAAGGCAGGGCCAGCAGGCCAACCACCTGCAACCCCTCCCCCTGGCCAGTCCTCCCCGGTCAACCCTGATCGGAACAGGCCGGCCAGACCCACCCATGCATGAATTCGTGCACTGGGCCTCTAATAAATAATAATAATATTAATAATGGAAGTTCCCTGGCCTCTTCTTCTCTGAACACCATTCAACTTTTTTAAGGCAGGACTTTTCATTGTCTCATCTTTTATCCACTCAAACTGTGTGATTGAGTTCCTTCATATGTAAAGGGGAGGTAATAAAGTACTAAGTGCTTCTTAGGGTTGATGTAAAAATTAAATGATGTACTAACTATATTAAAAAACATCAATAAAAAATGCTTAATACATTGCCTGGTCCATAATAAGAGAAATATAAATGGTAGTGCTTTATGTTACTTATTATTATTATTCCTATGTGTATGCATATGATGTAAAATAACAGAAATATAAAATGCATATATATTGTATGCATATACTTATTATGCATACATATCTATAATACTGTACATATTATCCTATATAATGAAGAGCTAATATAGTAATTAGACTGAACAGCAGAACAACCTTCTGGAACGACCAGTGATGGGGCAGGGCCGCAGGGCCGAGCCCCTTGCACAAATTTCGTGCATTGGGCCTCTAGTATTTATACATAATACTGGTGGCTTATTTATTAAGTAAGAATGACTCAGTTACTGAGATAGTTCTATATGAGGTTTCTGTAGTTTTCTCTGATAATCTCAGTATGGTTAATAAGAGATATTTACATAACTGCATGTTCCAAAGGTATCTAAATTTCTATAGTTAGTATGACAAGGTTTGGAGAAAAGCCTAATCAAATTAATTGATCAACTATTGATTGATTAAGTATTTAATCTTTCAAATTTAGATATCCAAAGATAACATTCAGGAGCATTTATTTTAACTATAAGTGCATTTTATAAATCTTTGTTTTTTATAAGGTTAGTATTCAGGGTATTGAGAGAGTTGTATTGAATATATTATAGCTAAACTCACTTTATTAATTTAAAGAGTCAGAAATGAGAGAACAACAACAAAACAAAGTACAGAAGGCCAGATAAAAACAAATAAAGAGGGGAAAATATTTAAAAAGTAACATAGTAGATATGACCCTCAAATATTTGTAATTTGTAATTCATTGAAAAAGAAATGATCATATACTGGAATAAAAATACTAATGTCAGGTTAGAAGAGAACAAAATTCAACTATATGCTGCAGAAAAGAAGTATTTTAAATAGAAAGACTGAAAGTAGAAGGAAGGAAAAATTTATATCATGGGAACAATAACAACAAGAAATCTTATATAGCTGTACTAGTATTAAACAAAGTAGGCTTTAAAGCATGTATATTTGGAGATAAAGAGAGGAGTACTTTGAAATGATAAATGGTTCATTACATATGTATAACAATATTAGAATTATATGCATCCTATAATATGACTTCAACATATATAAAGCTAAAACTCAGTGAAGTAAAAGAAAAAATAGAAAAATCCACATATCTCAATACATTTAATAAAAATAAATTATGTAACATCAAATGGTAAAATTTTGAAAGTCTAAAAACTGAGCAACCTCCTACAAGTCTGAAAAATGAGTGTGAAAGCAAGCACTAATTACCAATACAAAGCTCGCAAAGGAATATCATTATAAATATCTGTCACTAGAAATTAAGAAGAACATCGACTATAAAATATTTTAAATGAAGCTAACAATATGCATGTTCATAGTATTTCAAGTTGTCAATTCTCCTTAAGGCAACATATGTAATTGAAGTTATCTTAATAAAAATCCCAACATTTAAAAATATGTACAGAAATTCAAAGAACCAAATAACAGCCAAGGCAAACTTGAAAAGGCAGAAAGTTAGTTATTTGTACAGTCATCTCTCTGTATCTACAGGGGATGGGTTCCCAGACCCCCATGGATACCAAAAATTCCTGGATGCTCAAGTCACTTATTAAATGGTGTAGTATTTGTATATGCTCCCATATTGTTTAAATCATCCCTCGATTACTTATAATACCTAAAACAATGTAAATGCTGCATAACTAGTAGTTACACTGTGTTATTTAATGAATTACAAGAAAAAAGTCTGAATATTTTAGTACAGATGCAACCACCATAGGCCTAACTATATAGTACACGTCAGCAACAATATAACATTTTTCCCAAATATTTTCTATCTAAGGTTGGTTGAATCCCTGCATGTGGAACCCTCAGATATGGAGGGCCAATTACATCATGCTACATACATCAAAAGCAACAATAAACAAGAGAGGGTGATATTGTGAACAGGCAAGCACGTAGATACACCATTGGAACAAAACTTCCTTCATATCGTCTCTTGTGTTATTACATGTGTAATAATGCAGTGCCATTGCAAAACTGTGATATTTTCAATAAATGATAATGAGGCAATAAGATAAACTATGAGAAGATTCTTGACCCCTTACCTCATACTATATACAAAAATAAATTCCAGGTGGAATATACTAATACATAAACATACACGAAGCAAACTTCCATATATGATTGTCCTTATGTATAAAATTTAATGAGTCAGGCCACTATATTGTATTTGTGATTTTTAAAAAGAAAAATGTACTGTAGCAATGTTTCTGATATTAATTAATAATATATATATATTTATTTTATTTGTTATAGATTCTTGAGGTTATACTTAATAATTTGTTGTCATAATGTTGGTGAATAAAAATAATTATCTATGGGGTAAATAGATATAACTCTTAATGAAATCTAAGTTAACATTTATTGCTACAAGATTATAAACCAACAGTTCTTAGAACAAGGTAAATATAAATAAACAAACCAAAAACAAAACAAAAACCCAGCAATAGTATAGGAAGATTTACTTTGCTCTTTTTAAAATAGAATATAAATATATATATTGTAGATGTCAAGCTAGGTAAAAAAATTTGAATTTAAATTACGTTATACGGTAACTGGTATGTAAATATTCATTAATATGCATCTTTTTTAAAAAAAATCCAAACAAACACCAATTGCTAAGTGTTTTGAATTCTCAAAAGCATTTGTGTCCTGTCAAGTTTTCTGCTATTGGAATGTGGCATATGGTGTTAATCAAATTTTATCAAGGCTAAATTAAAGATATTTACAGCTTATGATTATGATTTTACAAGTGTGAAGCATCAGCCAGAAACCTGGGAGATGATTGGCACAGAATTTATATGTAAAAACCACAAGAATGGATGAGATGACTCAGAAAGTGTTAAGAGAAAAAAGAAGAGCAAAGCTCAGTACTGGATTCTGAGGAGCTTCGTGGCAAGATGTTGGGTAAAATACGAGTGGCAAGTGAGGTGGGAGGACAGCCCCAAGAATCTAGGGCGATTTGATCCAAGATAAAATGAGGGTCATTCTCTGTATTAAATAAGAGGTTGAGTAAAATGCGGACAAAAGTCTCTAACAAAATACAGTGGTAGCCAGCACTTCGTTCCCTGCTGTGGAAAGCTTACGGACCTCCTCATGGGTGGCAATGGGGAAAAGCCGCATTGCAGAGCGCACGCAAAGCCTCGACTCTGCCATTTTACAGCCAAAGGTGGAAACAGAAATCAGCTATTTGCCTATGCTGGAGGGAGGGAAGATGCAGAGACCCCTGTTCAAAGGGAACACAGGCCTGATAATTGATTTTTTTAAAAATAATCGTTAATTTATCAATCTAATTTCTGAATTCTCTAGGAGAGAATAACTTATGGTTTCAGATAATGCTCTTAACCTAACAAAATGGAATAAAAAGTTCAATAGCTCTTCATGTGTAGGCCAAAATTTATACCCCTAATTAAAAATTCAGTATTTGTCATAATCCTATCCCAGCTTTCACTGAAAACATATCCTTCTATTATCGGTTACATGGATTCTGTAGCTATCAACTAATTACAAAGCCATGTGTATTCTTAATCAAGCTTGACACCCTCATTCTCTTTAATAACTACCGGAACACTCTTCATTTTAATGAGCCTTTTAAATTCAAGTGTAACCGTGATACAGAAAAACCACAATAATGATAAATGGGCTCAATGAATGATCTCAAAGTGAACATATTATAAACACTACCCAGGTCAAGCAATAGAACATCAGGTGCACACCAAAAAAAGCTTCCCTATGCCCCTTCCCCTTCACCTGGTCCTGTCTTCTCTCTGATAGACACAATATTAACTTCTTGTGCTTTTACCACTTTTGGGCTTTATATAAATGGAAATATAAGATATGTGTTATTTTGTGTCTGCCTTCTGTCAATCAACACATTTGTGAGTTTCATCCATGTTATGCTTATAGCAGTTTTCTATTTATTTGTATTACTATACAGTTTTCATCTTAGAAGTTTATCTACTTAAATTTGGACAATTGCAAGTAATGTTGCTATTAGTATTTATGTACATCATGAGAGTTCATGTATACATTTATACTAAAGTTCAAACTATCTGAATGATCAGATATTAAAAAACTCAGTAGCCTAGCTGGTATAGCTCAGTGGTTGAGCATTGACCTATGAGCCAGGATGTCATGGTTAGATTCCTGGGTTGCAGGCTCAAGCCACAACCTGGACATGAGCCCTGAATCAAATCAGCGACCCCTCGGGTGCCTAGTTCTCTGCTCAACCAACCTGGTCACACTGGCCAGGGCTAAAAAAGATTTTTTTTAAAAAAACCCACTTTATTGAGGTCTGATTATCATACAAAAAAAGTGTAGTTATAATCCAGGCTATGGAGCCTCATAATTTGTTATGTGTAGTTACAGTGGAGATGAAGGGTAAAATGGATTGATTTGTGAGGTTTTGATAAATTAGTTGGTAGGGGATATAGTTAAAGAAGGAAAGATAAACTAGAGATAACTCTGAAGTATTGAATTGAGCACATAGGCAGATGTGGCTCCTACTTCCCCCAAACTGAAGGCAGTTCAGAGTTGGTGATGAGCGAAGTAGGGAAATAAAAAATAAAAAAAAAATTGGGCCTGGCCATAGTGGCTCAGTGGTTGAGCAATGACCTGTGAACCAGCATGTCATGGTTCCATTCCCAGTCAGGGCACAAGCCTGGGTTCTGGCCCGATTCCCTGTGGGGAGAGTACAGAAGACAGCCAATCAATGATTCTCTCTCATCATTAATGTTTCTATCTCTCTCTCCCTCTTCCTTCCTCTCTGAAACCAATAAAAATACATATTTTTTAAATTGGCTATTTTAATGTAAGGAATAATGCCAAATGCAGAGTAAGTGCTTATAAGTATTAATTTATATTTTCTGTCTTTTGGACCTTTAGAAATAATACTTTCTCTTTCAAAAGTACCATTACCAATTTAGGATACAACCAGTTACTTTAATCAATAGATGACATTGAATAAGAAAGAAAGCTATATATACTACCCACCTATTAAATATTAGTTACTGACAGACATTTTATTAATTTTTAAAACAATTCTGGATTATACATAACTAGAGGTGCATAAAATTCATGCATGAGGAGGTGGGGAGGGTCGGTCAGCCTGGCCTGCATCCTCTCTCAATCCGGGACCCCTCGTGGGATGTCGGGCCTAAACCAGCAATTGAACATCTTTCTCGCAATCCAGGATGCTGCATGCACCAGTGACCATACTTTTCATACAGGTCAAAGGCATCTTGCTATTGTATGGGCAGCTGCATTTTTTTGCCCTGATTATAAAAAGTAGTACATAACATGATCCTTCTGAGGCAGTAGTACTATTTTCCCATCTTATGGGTGGAAAAACTAAAGCAGAGAGAAGTTAAGTAATTGGCTTTGTCACATGGTTATAAGTGTCAGAGTCAGGGCTGACCTAAAAATGTGCAAGCCAGAGTCCTTAAGTGTCATCACTGCATCATCATGTTTTTTCAGTGTTAGACTAGCCTTGCCAGGTCTTAATTTTTAAATTTAAGAGACTGTTCCCAATTCATAGAGTAGGGTCCCTAGACCTGGCTGGTGATCAAGGCCATCTGTGGGGCAACTGGTGGGCAGGGCGATTGGGGGGCCACCGTTGGCATCCGCCTTGGCTGGCAGCCTGGCTCTGTCCACCCACCTTGGCTGGCAGCCTGGTGGCCCCATCCCCCCGATCACCACCGCTGGTCACCTCCCTCTCGGGGGACAGATGCTCAATACAGGAGTTGCCCCTGGGGAAGCTCCTGCATTGAGCATCTACACCCTGGTGGTCAGTGCACGTCATAGTGACTGGTCATTCTGACATTTGGTTGATTTGTATAATAGGGTTTTATTATATAACACTAGAGACCCAGTGCATGAATTCATGCACCAGTGGGGTCCCTCAGCCTGGCCTGCGGGTTCGGGCAGAAACTAGCTTTCCAACATCCCCTGAGGGGTCCCAGATTGTGCAGGCCAGGCCGAGGGACCCCACCAGTGCACGATTGGGGCTGGGGAGGGATGCGGGAAGTTGGTCAGCCAGGGAGGGACCACAGGAGGGCTCCAGGGTGTGTCTGGCCTGATCAGCTGGACTCCAGCAGCAAGCTAACCTTGCTGCTGGTGGTCAGTGCATCTGCCTCCTAGTGGTCAGTGCATGTCAAAGTGACTGGTCAGCCAGTTGACTGTCTTCCCCCTGGTGGTCAGTGCACATCATAGCAAGCAGTTGAGCAGCCTTAGCATATCATTAGCATTTTACGCTTTGATTGGTTGAACGAACAACCAGACAACTGTACAGTTAGCATATTCGGCTTTTATTATATAGGGTAATAAGGGGTAATTATATGCTGCTATTAAAAGAGCTTAAGTAATCCTTTATGATATTTTCCCAATAAAATGTGATGAGTCAATATCATATATAGGTTTTTGAAATATAAGTTATGTGAATTTTACTTGTCTCTCCAAGCTTCTTTCTCTAGGATATGGTAGTACTCTTCCATAGTGATGTTGCAGTGTGATTACTCTGACAAAGATACATGACTCTAATTGCAAATTAGCTATGGAGAAAGGAGTTTGGTGCTAAGACAATAATGGATATTGTATTAAGGGTGGAAAACAATCTGTGCACAAGTGCAGTATCTCTTATGTTCTGTCTTATATCAAAGAACGGTAGAATATCAATTCAAATATCTGATTTCACCCCTTGGAAATGAACCAGATGCCCAGAATGAAAATTAAAGAAACAGATATCTAGTCTAGGACATTTTCTAATTCTCATTAAATTTATGAGGCATTTTACAAAAACGTTGTATAGAGGTTTTTAAATGATCAGCATAATGTAAAAATTTGGTTGATCTAAATACACATCCAAAGCATAATAAAATGTTAACTTTGTGGCATTCCCCATATTGGGATATGAGGCTATAGTGTCCTAAAGGAGACACTTTGAGTTTAAATTAAAATGAATTTGCATTGAGTGTAATTATTTTGTTTTTACTTTTACTGCTTCCCATGAGTATAATATTTTATTATTGACTTAATATGTTTACATAATTTGTGTAATTTTACATTTTTACAGAATTAATCACATCTTTTCATTGTTCATTTGACAGTTCATACATTTGAATAAAATGACATTGATATCAAATATTACAAAATAATTAAGATTTGTAAAGCTTGTCTTTGCTTTTGGAAATGGCATTTCAATGCCATTTGATTGCTCTAATTTTCTATATGTACTTAAACTATTATTAATTATGGAGATAAGAACGATAAAAGCTTCATATCATACTTTTTAATAATTTGGTTTTATCTGAATTTAAAAAGTAGAATTTTACAAACATATTTTAAACTCAAAGACTACTGAGAAGTATTTCCAGTGATTAGACTTTTAATAGCTTAAAAATAATATATAATTCCTTTAACAGTGAAAATATATTTTGCTTATGGTATATCTATAAATGTGTTTGTTTGTATGTAGATTTGTGAGTTTAAGAATCACTGATATATTGGTAGAATAAGCTTTTGCGCTGATAACTTTAGCTCTATTAATGAGCTTTTCATTCTCATTAACTCTTTTTATTCAAATCAGTAGACTTTCCACACTTTGGTTCTCATGGTTTAGAAAAGTAACTTGAGGATAACAGAAGTGATTTCTTAATATTCCACAGTTAAAAATCTGGAGAACATTTATATCAGGCAGTTCCCCCCATACCCTGCTCTTTCACTAAGTAATTTTTAAAAGAGGAAATGTCTTGTCTTAATTACAAAATAAGCCAGGGAGGATATTAGAGGGATATCTGGTCGTGAAACATATTAGTAAGAGCAATACCCTATGACATTTTTAGAATAGATGCCACAAATATTGTTCTTGTTGCACATTTCCTGAAAAATCGGTCATGCTTATCACTACTTTGAAATTAGTGTTTTATTAACACAACACTACATAATGTTATTAACTGCATTTATACAGAAGCACATAAGTTTCCATATTACAAAATGTTTGTTAACTACCATGTTAACAGAATTAGTTTCCTTTAATTTTCCCTCTATTTTTTGTATTTTTGCATTTTTAGAAACATTCTAAAAAGAGGTCCATAAGCTTCACCATACTACCAACAAGATCCACTCCAAAATAAAAGGTTAGGACTCTATGAGAGGGAAGAGGGAAGGAGAGGGGGAGGGGGAAGAAGGAAAAGGGGGAGGAAGGGAAAAAAGAGAGGGGGAGGGAGAGGAATGGGTGAAGGGGGGGAAAGCAGTGACAATAGAGAGGAAGATGGGACTACTGATTCTTGGGGTCTCACTTTCCCTTACCTTCACTTAGTGCTAGCAGAAGAAATATCCATGGGTAACATAACAGGTCCTAACTTTCCTTGTATGTAAGTAGATAATAGGAAACTTCTTCACCTTTGAACCTCACTATTCCAAGGTACTGCTCTACTTAGGGAAGCTCCTTTGACATTTCCAAATTGTCTGAGTGCATTTCTAACATGGTTGAGGGTAATAGAAATTCTGAAATATGTATTTCAGCTCTCAAATTCTATTCCTAAGGAGTGAATCCTAATCTTCTCATCAGTACTTATGGATAATGTATCCATCCACTCCCTGCACCAGGTGCTCTGCCCTGAGAATTGTTTTGATCTCTTCTTTCTTCTTTCTTCTCTTTTCCTCCCTCTCTCTTTCTTAGGGCTTCCCTCCCTCCTCCTGCTCCTATCTCCAGCTTGAGCACTGTCTCTCCAACTCTCATTATGTCTCTCCTTCCTCCCCTTACTGCTCCCTCCTTCTCAAGTTTCACTCTCTTCCTCCCTCCTTCCTTCCCTCTCTAATGTCTTCTTCCCTTTTTTTTTATTCTTTCTCTCCCCACCCCCTGAATATGATAGTCAAATTATTCTCAGCCTAATGTGAGCTGAATATATATATGTGAAAAAACATTTTTATAAATTAACATTTTTTAAACTTTATACTTCATAAACTTATGCTTTATAATTCTCTCAAGAATTTTTTTTTATCTGAAAAGCATCCTTATAAATAGGTGTGAATAATTCTTGAGAGGCTCCAAATGTGAAACATTTTTTGAAAACCATCTCTAGAACAAATATGTTATATGCATACTACAAATAAATTCACACACATAGTTGAAGGCTTCAATTATTTATATAGATTTTTTACACATTTTCTGAGTATGGTGCTTGCAATGAAATCTAAGTCTCCCCCTCTCCCCAATTATATACATTTACAGGAAATACAAAAATAGTATTTATTCCTCTAGGTAACTATCTGTAATGTGAAGAAGCATTATTAGCATAATTATCTTCATGATAACATGATGTTCCACTATTGAATTCTTAAATCATGTGTCAGTAAGGTGTGTGTACTGCTTATGATAAAAAATACAATAACTGCAATTGGAATATTATCAAAAATGATTCATGTATTTATTACATTCATGATCTTCCTTTGAAAAAATCTCCAGTCTCCTAATTTTTAAACTCAGACTTTATTAGCATATTGTTAATACATAAAGAACTTTCCACTAGTACATTGAGATTTTAGATTTTTTTATAAACATTTTGTGGAATTTCTCCTATATCATTGTGAAACTTGAAACATTTCCACATAATGTTTTTATGTGATAATAAGAAGTATTTGATTTCTGCTTGATTTCATATAACATTACTTTGGAAATCATTTCAGATCTATTAATAAAAATATTTTTTACCATGGGGATTTTTTCCCCAAAAAGATAGTTATTTCATGAACATATCAAGTCTTATATCATACACATTTGCATGGATGTGTATTCTGAATGTGAATCAGCAAGACATGTGATGTCTAAAGTAGTATCCATCATGCTCCTCCATCAACAAAATAAGATGCTCATCAACAGCTGAAGTTTCTTGACATGTGTCTTTTTCTCTGGCTGGAAAGTATTATTTGTTTCCATTCTTTCCATCTCCCTGCTTTTTACCATGTTTCTCTTTAGTTCTTATTTCATTTGAGTGGTGAGTGAACATAATACTTTGTGACTCTTTCTTCTCTACTAGGAAATATTTTCAACTATTGAACTTGATCACTCTGTGAATGCAGACTTTCTTGGATACCATTCAATGGGTGTTTGGGGGCCACCCGTTAGGTCCCAGGGCCTGTATTGGACACATATTTTAAAAAAAATAAAGATGTAATATTAATTCATCCTCTAAAACTTATATATATGGGGCATCTGAAGATATATCAGTACATTAACACAGAAATATTACCTTATCTGAAAGTAAATTTACTGAGCAAGTTCATTAAATCCAACTTGGGGATATCAAACCTCATTGATACCTAACAACAAAGGCTCCTTAAATAAACTAAAAGGCTCTTTAAATAAACTAAGGACAACAGGTCATTGCAAATAGTGAAATATATTTAATAATATAATAATATATATTAACATTCATAATGAATAGTTAAATTAAATAGTATTATAAAAACTGTTGAATATATTCTTCATTTAATAATACAGGATATATTCGTATGTGTGAAATTTGATAATTCAGTTGCTTATCTGTTGGATTTTTTAACATTGCAATATAATACCATGTTATCAACTCTTGCATTTCGTATTTAATTTTTGTCCCATCAAAATCATCAGGGGAACTTTTATTTTAAAAAAAATCAAGAGATGCATCAATTGTGTAAATAACCTTTTTTATCATTTTCTTTCTTGAATGTACCTGTCATTTTTTTCTTTCTTATACTGTGATTTTTAGCATTTCTCTAAGGATCATTTTAATATATATGATGAAATTGTATTTTTGGCTGGATTTGCAATTTTACTCTGAAATTGATTTTACTGCACAGCCTACAATCAGCAAGACACTGATTCAAAGCAAGTTGCCATTATAAGTAAGGAATAGAATCAAGATGTGAAAAATATATTTTTTAGAGCAGACAAATTTAATACATTGTCATTAAGGATATTTGCTTGTCATTATTTGTTTTGCTTCAATATACCACAGAAACTCATGTAAGGAATTCTTGAATAATTAGGACACATATAACTACAGAGAATAAAAAAGTAGTAGGGTGAGTCAAGGGCAGAACAGGAGATTTAAAAAAAAAAATGGCCAAAAACTTTTAAAAGACACAGATAGTATAATGTGCTTGTAAATCAAATTATGTAAATGCTGTTAAATAATGGTTATATACAGATGTACTTATGTAGTTTTAGAGATGTAAGTAGAGGCAAGTCTAACATACTATAAAGAATGCATTTTATTACAAAGGGGATGAAAAACCATTGAAATTTCCACTTTAAAATAACTGGTCATATTGTATTTAAGATAGACTTTGTCAGCAGCAAGATCAATTGATCTAGTGAGCAAAAACTGGAGGAAAAGAGACAAGTAAGGAAGCTACAGCTATTTTTAAGGAAGGGTGGTGTATTAGAGTGTTGCTACACATGAAATTAACCATCAGAGGTGGTCAGGCAGGACAAAAACAAATGGACTGATCTACTATATAAAAAAATCACCAATGCACTATGTAACAAAGAAGAAAAATAAGCAAAACTTAGCAATTGACTCTATGTCAAAAGTTGTTTGTTTTTTAATGAAGAGTTAAAGGCAGATAATTTCTAATTTGGGAGATTAAAAGATGATAAACACAGAGGTTGAAAAATGAAGACTGGAATAGAAGAGGCAGGCGTGGGGCAGGTATGTGTACAACCTAAGATGCCTATGGCACATATAGCTGAGGCTACACAGCAAGAAAATGCACAGATGAAAAGAAGTACATTGCTGGGGGTACTCATATTTGCTTTCCCTTGTCTGATAAGTCTTATTGGAAATGAAGTAAAGAAAACACTAAGGGTGACTTTTAAAAGTTGATTGAAGTGGATATATGTACAAAACAGTAAAAATAAAGGAGAATTAATACTTTAGAGAAAGATAATGATATTCTGAATATCTATAGGACATCCAGATGGAGATTATCTGAAAAGATGGTGTTGATCTCAAACTTTAGCTGCAAAGTACACCAATCCAAACTGGATCTGGAGATTAGTTAACCTTTGAAATATAAGCAGAAGCTAAAGCAATGATAATAAACAAATTTCTTTGGGAAATTGTATAGAACAAAGGAAGGTAGAATTTTAGAAAAAAATGGAAGGAATGACAAAGAATAGTGTTAATAAGGTTCTGATGAGAGATATAGAAGGAAGGTGGAAAGAGCAGACATAGAATTAATAAAGTATGTTTTGAAAGAATCCAAAGAAGAAAATAATTCAGTACAGAGGCTGTGACTAATAACATAAAACATATTCTAGATTCCTCTCTAAGGAAAAAGATACATAATGGAATGACAAATCATGAGATCAATAAAGACTTCATTGTGAAAATCTTATATGAGAGATGAGAGAAGAGCTCAGATTGAAGTATGTTAAAAAGTTAAAGTAAATAGCAAAAGGGTGCCTTCTATTGCATGGAAAGTCATAATAGTGTGCAGAGATAAGGGACAGTTGTTTTTCTTGGGAAAGGCCTGAGGGTCTTTCTAGATTAGCTTAAACAGTGAAATAGCAATAGATTCAAGTTATTGAAAAGGGTTTTAAAAAGGTGGGCATGGACTGAAGTAACAAAAATCAGTGGAGGAATGGGAAGAGAGAGGGCCCTCTGAGAAGAGTGAATGTGCATGTACTTGTGTGTAAGTGTGTGTGTTTATAGAATTAATTTTTAATGCAAAGTATTGAAAGTGATGCAGTTCTTACCCAATGGATTAAATTTTTCTGAAGGAAGTAGGAGATGGTTACACAGGAAAGTGCTCATATCAGCAGAAGAATGGAGATGCACAAACATCAGTGAAAGGTACGAAAGGGCAAGAGGATTAAAGAGTAGTGCCAGTGGCCCTACCCAAGTTACAAATCATTTATCTGAAGTCATCCAGCAGAACTGGAGTCGCTAATCATTATTAACTTATTGGACTTAGAGCTGAAAAGGTAGACTGTAAGATTGATTGAATTTTAGAATTTATCAAGAGTAACTTTCTCCTTTTCATTAACCAAACATCTGATATGTGCCAATTTGGCATATAACAATTTCAAATAAATGAATCTAGTAAAGGTTATCTCCACAGAGGGCTGCCCTAAATGGTAAATCAATAGTTGGCTTTGTTTTTCTTAGACTCACGCTGCCTTCAGAGCAGGGGCAAGCACTAACACCAGCCATGAGGACCAGGAAACAAAAGTAACTCTAAGAGAATAGGTCAAACTGCATTTGCTATGCTCTCAGTGAGTCCCTGTCTATGAGAAAGGCTCCTTCAAATTTTCTATCTAAAAACAGTGAGATTGTAGAGTGCATGAGTCATCCTGAGGGTAAAAATTCCTGCTGTGTTTTTTTCTCCCCCAGAAATCAGAACATAGACGAGTCCAGAAGTACTTTTCCAAAATAGTACTTCTTCTGAGGTTGACCTTTACAGTGAATGTCATTTTCTGTATAGAATCATTTTATGACCAGAGGCCCTTATAACTGATTGCTGATTCCAAGAGTTCAAAAGAAAGTTATGAGAATACAGAATCGATGTTCATTTAAAAAATGCTCAAATCAAGACCATCCAACTCATGCACTCAATCTCTCTCTCTCTCTCTCTCTCTCTCTCTCTCTCTCTCTCTCTCACACACACACACACACACACACACACACACACACAGAGGAGAGGTGCAGTTGGAGAGAATACCCCATTCTTCAGGTGGGATAATCTACCATCTCTTTGACCACAAAAGCAGGTCTGCTTCCCCGTAATGTAATACATAGGACTTTGAAATTTTCCTTTCTATGACTATTAGATATAGTTATCCCAGAAGGTGTCTGGTTGGTTTTATTTAGAATTACTGCCAGGTGCTTCTCAAGAGTGACTAACCATTTGTCTCCAATACGTTTGCACACTGCTGACAAAAATGGCAACAATCATTTTAGTTATTGACACCATATGATGACAGTTAATACAAATTTCATTGCCCCATACCTATGTGTTCTCTTCTCTACAACAACATCTGTGCCTGGTATCCCCTTTTATTTATGACACTGCCTTAAATGCATCCTCTCTATCATCTCTAGAGCAGAACTCCAACACTGATGTTGAGCTGCAAAAATTGACTATGTCTCTATGGGTTATTTCCCGTGCACAAAGATTCTGATTGCTCGGTACTTGTACCATACTAGTAGTTAGTATTTAAATTGCCTATAACATGATATGTACATTTAGACTTAATAGCTCTTTTCCTCCAAATTAGCAACTTTCTAGAATGTACTTTGAAAGTCCTATATGGTCAATAAATGTTCCTTTGAATGTTACTCCTTGTTTTTATTATTTTTTTTTTACCATATAACAGTATTATTTGCTTTTATGCTACATAACTCAGGGTATGGAGGTGGCTCTGGTATCACCCTTGCTTCCAAACATCACTTTCAAAATATTGCTTTTCTATTATTTGTTAAAAATTCTGCTTCCTCTGAGTAACCTGTTATGTGTCAATTGCTTTCCCATGACCTTTCAATAAGGATTATATATTTACCTCTGCTAAACCTCTATAATCCTTTAACAGCTTAAGCTCCTGCATTACTTTCCTCTATTGCATTCAAACTCTTCTCATTAATATATGCTATATGAACATCCATGTGAAAGGGCCATCTGTCACAGTGCTTCTCTTCCGTTCCACTTCAATAACCCATATAGAGTCTCAGCCCAGAATTTTTATCATCTAAAAATGAGTCATCTCTTAAATCACAAACTCAAACAAGCTATTTTCTAGTTACAACCTCTTAACTCGCAATAGGCTTATCCAAGTTAATAACTGAACATTCTATTCAATTATTCTTTCGCTTCATCAGATTTTCCATTCTCTAGCATAGCTAGTTATAGACTATCCATCATCAACTTCATTTATTTAGTTATTTTCTGAAGAATTTTCTTCATTGATATATTCTGAATACACTTGATTATCTCACAAAATATTACACTTTTATCATCTAACTTAATATCAACTCTATTAAAAGGCAACCATATGTCTTATCCATATGCAAGAAGTAAGGTACTTCTAAAAAAAACAAAATCTCACAAATTGGAATAAAACTGTGACTTAGATTGTTCATTATCAGTCTCAACTAGGCCCTAAATTTTCTGGAAATATCACTACAGTGACAGATCCAGGCAGTGTAGATTAACATTTTGGAGAGCATCTGACATGAGACTTTTGGTCAAAACAAGGTCAGATGTTTTAGTAAAAGTCTTAACCTTCACATATTGGGAGAGTCAAGAGATTGAATGCACTCCTGTACTGAGAGAAAATCCAAAGATCTAAAAACACTACATGCATTTCAGTGGGGAACATTCTGTAATTGGTTTTCCTTTCATATATCATTATATCACTTTAATTGACTATATGTGTGGTAGGTAGAATAAGGTCCCCCTCCTCAAAATGTCCACATTGTAATCTGTAAAATCTGAAAGACTTTGCAGATGGGATTAAGTTATGAACACTGGAGGGGGAAGGGAATGTTTTGGATTGTCTGAAGGAATTAAATCTAATCACATAGGTGATTAATATTGGAGGACATTCTCTGGCTGAGTTCACAGAAAGGGAGATGAGACTATAGAAGGATGGTCAGAGAGGTGCAATGCCACTGCCTTTGAAGATGTAGGAAGGAGTGTAAGTAGCCTCTAGACTCTGAAAGGGCAAGAAACCCCCCAAAAGAACCCGAGACTGCAAAAATCTTGATTTTAGCCCAGTGAACTCATGTCAGACTTCTATGGAACTGAAAGATAATAACTTTGTCAGTTTTCAGTTACTAAATTTATGGTAGCTTGGTAAGCAGCAATGGAAGCTACTAAATATAAAAATGAATTAAACTGAAAACACTGATTTTAGGTCTGATTAGCAATTTTACGTTAGCTCTATCACTGCTACGTATCTGACTCTAGAATTTTTATGAAGATGCAAATTTTTATGAAATTGGGCAACCCTCATGTGAAACTGATGAGATACAGTGTCTACATCACTTTTACTTGACTCAAAATTTAGGCAATCAAATCTTTACTGTGATCCTGAAATGGTAATATGCTTTCATTGCTATGGTTTTGGGAAATGGTTTAATATCTTGTAGAAAAGCTTACCTATTTATATATTTTATGTTTATAGTTATCTTGCTATTTGTAAATTTTTTATTCATATATATATTCAGAAAAGGCTTATCAAATGTCTAATACATATACAAGTAGAATTTTATTAAGTATAATTGAATATAAAAATTTATTTTTAAAAACCCCAAGTTTATAATATCACTAAAGGCTTGGTGCATGAAATTCATGCACGGGGGTGGGGGTGTCCCTCAGCCCAGCTTGCACCCTCTCCAATCTGGCACCCTCTCCAATCTAGGCCCTGTGAGATCAGGCCTAAACCAGCAGCTGGACATCCCTCTCACAATCCGGGACTGCTGGCTCCTAACAGCTTGCCTGTCTGCCTGCCTGATTGCCCCTAACTGCTCCCCTGCTGGCCTGATTGACACCTGACTGCTCCCCTGCTGGCCCAATCACCCCCAACTGCCCTCCCCTGCCAGCTCGATCACTCCCAACTGCCCTCTCCTGCTGGCCTGATCACCCACAACTGCCCTCCCTTGCCAGCCATCTTGTGATGACATGAGGGCGGCCATCTTGTGACAATGTTGCGCAATGCCACCTAGGCTTTTATTATATAGGATGTCATCCCACTAAATATCATGGGGTGTCTTTTCACTTATCCAGCTTTCCTAGTGCTTTATTTTAAAATGTTAGAGAGTTTACGAAGTGGAATTGCTACGAATTTTTAGGTTCTAGATTCTTACTGCTTTTATTCTATAACAGTGTATTTTACAATCAAAACTGTATCAAAGAATCAGAGATTAATTATAGATATGAACTTTTATAAAATCAGGGGAGGCTGATTGAAAAGTCTTTGGATGGCAGTTGTTTCTGCATATGATATTGGGTTTGAAAAACATATAGGTCAACCAATGAGGCAGCTGTGAAGGAAGGATGGATGTGAAATGGAAGAACAAACTGAAACCCATGAGGACAAACTAAAAGCAGTAAGGATGAAGCAGATCTTTTAAGGATTAGGAAGAGCATACTTACCTGAAAAAATTAACCTGCATATGTCTCTTATCTCCTCCAACTTCAGTGAGGCAGGTGAAATTCAGGAGACCCTAGTGTCCTTTGCTATGGAGCTGGAGATGTTTATTCACCTGGTTTAGGACTTTTAGAATCTACAGAAGGAGATTCAGGGGTAGCTGGAACATCTGTACCCCTGCTGCTACTTCACACCACAAGGTAATTTAGCACATCATTCACAATGTGCTTGAGCTATGACTGTGCTTGAATACCGACACTAAATTTCAGAGCTTAAAACATAGCTTCTGCTTTACTTTAACTTTCCAAGTCTCATGCTAATTTCTATCATGGGTTACCATATTCTACACCTAAAGAGGAATTTTGCAAAAAATTATTCCAACTTTGTTAGACTGGTTGCATATAAAGCCACCACAGTATATAATATTTTTAAAAATTATATTGCATTGGCTTTATAATGATAAAGTAAAGTAATATTGATTTTAAAATTGATTTTGTATGTACTATCCTTTTGAACTCTTATTAATTTTAAAGACAGCAGTGAAAATTGCTGAATCTGTACTTTATTTTAAAAATACTCTTCAAATAATGACTGACTATCTCTTACTTTCCCATCCTTACACATATATTACTTTTGGGGGTGGGGTTCCTTTCCTTATAGCATTGACCAGCAGCCTTAAGTACTGGCCAAGATCATGTTTCTTAATTATGATAATCCCTATCTCACTCTAAAATTTAAAGGGGGTATATTTTAAGCCCCTCGAGATACGAAACTCTCCTAGATTTTCTGGGAACCCTAAATGCAATCACCTGTTCTTATAAAAGGGAGTCATGGGGAGATTTAACTACAGAAGACAAAAAGTGATGGGATTTTGGAGCAGGGACTGCAGTAATTAACTTTAAAGATGAACTATAAACCAGATAATACAGTGATCTGCAAGCTGAAAAAGGCAAAGGAACAGATTATCCTCTCAGAGCTTCCAGAATCAACCAGCCCTGTTGACGCCGTGGCAACTAATTAGTCCAGGGAAACTAATTTTGGACTTTTGGCCTCCAGAAATGTAAGACAAGAAATTTGTGTTGTTTAAAGCTACTACGTTTCTACATTTGTAGTAATTCATTATAGTAGCAATAGGAAACTAATATAGTAATCAATGTAAGGAAGTAAAAAAAAAAGGCAGAAAAAAGAAAAAGGCCAGGCAGACTATTGGAAACTAATGCAGAAAGTATGTGCAGTAGAGTGAATGGAATAAGTCAAGAGTAAGCCTTGAGCCAGGAAGCCACAGGGGCATTTTATTTTGAGGATAATTTCTTCTTAATATAATGTAAGGAATCTAAGCTACATCTGAGAAGTAGCTATTATTCTTTGTAAAAGGCTAATTGGAGGTAAACATATTTTGACTCCTCAGAGATGTAAGATTATTGAATTTACATTTATTTCAAATACATAAAATTAATAAATTATTATAAAATGGATAATTTAAAATATTAAAATAAAATAATTTTAAAAGCATTTAAGTCATTATAAAACAATAGTATTTTAAATATTAACAATTATCCAATTAAAAATTATCCATTTATATGAAAAATCAATTGCAAAGTGTTAAAGTAACATGAATTTTGAGATGAAAGAATTGGAGGGGTAAAGAGAGGCCCTTAATTTCTAGCCTTTATCTCTTTTCTCTAGTAAATATACATACATAACTTTCTAGGAAAAAAATAATCTTGCAATAATAAGAACTCTCTCCAAGGAATGCCTTAGCCAGGAATTGTGAACCTGAAATATTTGGACTTCTAGTAGATCACATGAACCCATGAAATATAAATGCTAATGAATGTGCCCATGTATATGTGTGTGTGTGTGTGTGTGTGTGTGTGTGTGTGTGTGTGTGTTTTTGAACCTGAAGATTAATTGCTTTCTTCTGCTTCTCAAAGATGTGTAACTAAAGCCATTTCAATGTCTCATAGAAACTTCCTACTACTTTTTTATTAAAATATTATTTTAACTTATGGGATTTTAAGTTGGAATTTTAAACTTCAGGTTAAATGTTTTGTACCATGGCAATAAATCTTCTATAAAATTTAAAAACTTCTTCCAAACAGAGCACATAATGTACACATCTAAAACCAATATTCACATTTAGAGAGAGAGCATTTTGTAAAGTTAAGAGTATCTCAGCTGCAGATTTGGGCACTTAAATGTTCTAAAGTCTGGGGAAATTGACCATTTTATCTACCTTACTGAATGAAATGTGAATCAATCATAGTCCACCTGAAAAAGGAGCAGTCTGAATAAATCTTCAGCAGACACTTTGAAGAAATGATTTCAAGCTACAGTAAGATGAGGTAGAGGGTAGCCTTTTTGAAGTCTCAATTGAACGCCTGAGGTGCTTGGTGAGATCTTTCCTGTCTGGTTACCCAGGGCCTCCAAGGACCAGAGCATTGCATAACTGCTTGTCATTCAGTTCTTGTCTCTGTAGGAAGCAATCTTCTTCAGCTGATGTGAGCATATGATTTTACTTTAAAAAAATTGACCTTTAACAGATTTGATTCTTTGGATTATATTCTTCACATTTTTGTTTGTTCTTGATACTTAGTACAGAGCATTTAAAAATGGTCTGATTTAAAAGTCTCATTTCACAAATGATCTAATTAGAGCTCAGAAAGTGTCAGTGACTTCCCTATGGACACATCTAATCATCTTAGCATAAGATAGAATATAATTTCATATATTCTGGTTTTTATCTGGGGACAGAAAATGGAAGAGAGGATAGGGTTCACAGGGAGAGAAAGATGGAATCACATGACACTCTCTAAAGGCGTAAAGAAACTGCTACAATTTACTCTATAGAACCAGGGCATTCGGTATTTTATTAATGGACACTATATATTTTTTAAACCTCAGTCATTGGTACCTTAATCTTAATTATTTAATCCATAAAAGTAAGTCTAAAAAAGTAACTTTATGAATGAATTGCATCTCAAGTTGTCCTAAAATCCAATGGTGTTGGCAGACAGTAATATCTTCATAGAACTTTTAAATTAAAATCTAACATATGAATTTTATCACTCAGACATTTTAAATAGAATTGCCAAACTTAAATTTCAGTGTCGCTAATATAGCTAATTATCTTAATAATTACATTTTTATTTCAAATGCAAAAATTGTCCCTAAACAAAAAATATTATTAATGTGTGTATAATTTATTCCATCATCTCTATATTTTAATCTAAACCTCTCTGTAAAATTACAACCTTCCAAGTAAATTGGCGTTATCTCAAATGAATTGAATTTAGTAACTCAGGTTACTGAGTTGACTTATTTGACGGATAATTTTTGGTAAGATGAGAATATGTTCAGAGCAATAATTTTAATACAAACAGACACACATACATACATCCACAGAGACCAATTTTTCATAGTTGTCAGGTAACTGGGGCAATTGTGCTCTTACTTTTCAAAACCCTGTCCCTAAGTCTTGTGTTTGAACCATGGAGATAAGCATGTCTAAATCTCTGCCCCACCTATACACACATATACTAAAAAAAGGTTAATACTCTTTATAATCAGGATAAATTTTATATTTTTCAGTGTTAGAATTTAAAGTTTTCTATTTAGTCCTAATAATAGTTTAGCACCAATCCATCTGATTTTCTATCCTTACACAGATCTGCACCTACCTGTTTCTATGGTTTGATTGAGCACTTAGTCTCTTTCTTTACTTTCTGTCATGATAGGCCACAACTATGAGCACTGAAATTAACAATGGATGACTTATGGGTATTTACAGGGGTTTGTCTGGATCTAAAGTTACATATTTATGTCACTAAAAATAAAATATTTTAGAAAGCCACTTCTTAAATATACAGTTTGTTATTTGACAGAACTTCTTATCAACCTATTTTTCATTTTATCTATACTAAATCAAGGAGAAAAAATTGATGTAATTAGTTGAATTGTGTCTGCATAAATATATGCTCATTATTTCATTATTCAGTATAAAAAAATCCAAAGGTAAAAATGAAGGGAACAAAACTGTAGGACTTAAAGCATATATTAAAATTTTAACAAAGGATATCATTTCCACAAGTTTCTCTTTTTTTTTATTGTTGACACTATTACGGATACTCCTTCCCTTTGCCCTTTTGGCCTATGAGTTTCTAAAGAGTAATTTATATGAGTACAGCAAAAAATATTGTGTTCTAGAGATTCAATGACTAGCAGTCCTTTCTTCCCCTTCCTAGTTGTAAACAGAGTAGACAGAAAATGGGTTGGATAGTATAAATGTAAATGTCTGCTTTGTACCAACGATACTATTGTAATTAACTAGTTATTGATAATAGGAAAGAAGAAAAAGGAAGGCCAGAATTATAAACAAGTTTTTTGTAAAACACTCAGGGGAGGGAACCACATAGGGAAGGTACTTTGTTGTCAATCACACCTGGGGAAATAGATGGTTGGCCAGAAAGGGCGTGGCCACTGCAAGCAAGCAGAAATTTAGGATATAAACCTCTAAACCAGTGGTTCTCAACCTTTCTAATGCTGCAACCCTTTAATAGTTTCTCATGTTGTGGTGACAACCAATTTCATTGTTACAAATTAAACATAATTAAAGCATAGTGATTAATCACAAAAACAATATGTAATTATATATGTGTTTTCCGATGGTCTTAGGTGACACCTGTGAAAGGGTCGTTCGACCCCCAAAGAGGTCTCGACCCACAGTTGAGAACCACTGTGAGAACTTCATTCTCTTATGCTCTGGGTTACTTTCGATATGCTTGGCTCATGGCTCACACTTGTCCTCCTGGCATTTTCTTGTGTTTAAATAGGCCATACAGACCACCCCACAGAATGGACTAATGAACTGCAACTAGCCTGATGCTGAACTGGACCCGCTTTTAACATGGAACAGAAACTCCAGACACTGGGTCTGATTTTAGCTCTACTGAGATCCCGGCTACACTTCCTCTATGACTGGACTAAGGGAATGGGACTTTATAAATAGAGTGATTTAATTCCATGCAAATGCAAATCACTCATTCTCCCATGTGAGTCTCAGACAATTCTCTTTTTTTGGGATATTATAAAAATCCACCCGCAGCAGCACCCAGTGGAGAAGAGGACCCCCTACTTTGTCGTTATCACTGATAGGTGTAGAACAGTCAAAATTCTACCCTCTTTGGATTTTTGTCTGGGCTTGAGAATTAAATTGACATAAGACATTAACAGGAGAAAAACATACAAATGTAAGTTTTATGTTACACAAGAGCCCTCATAAAGAAATGACGAAACAAGAAATGACAAAACCTAAATGCTTTGATACTAGGTTGAACAAAGAAAACCATTTGTGGAAAAGTAAGTGAACTATGGGAATGGTAAAGGAACATAATTATTTTAACAAGGTCTGCTTGTACAGAATTTCTCCTTGACTATGACTCCCTGATGAAGAATGTTTCTTTTCTCCTGGTACAGGGAGAGGATCATTCACATGGCAGATTTATCTCCTGTTTTCAGGAAGAAAAGCTAATATTAGAATGTTTTCCTTGCATCTGCTATTTCTCAAGTGCCCTTAGGTCAAAATCATCCTAATGCCAGAGTGGCATGTTTTGGAGTGGCATATTGTGTCACGTTCATAGGCTAATTGGAGAAAAGCAGCTCTAGATATGAGGATCTGAGTATCCACCTCCATCCTGAAGCTTGGAACAGCCTTTCCTAGGACAATATTGACATAGAAGACTGGATATGTTTAAGTGGGTTTGATTTCTCACAGTAGGGTGGAGTAGAGGAAAAAACGAGAAGAAAAAGATCTCCAATGTTTGTGACTATTTAATAGACTGGTTCCACACAGAGAAACACGACACAACACACAGCACACACCAGCAGGGCACACAGTGGGGAAGGCTGAATATAGAGTGCAAGAAACAGTGGCTGACTCTATTTAACAAAACCTCTTCACATGGAAATCTGAGGCAGGGGAATAGAAGTTCCCCCAAACTGCAATGTAGTGCAAGACATAGCAGTTTACTTGGAAGGACTTTTAAACATATTATTTTATAATTAAATAATATATATATATATATATATATATATATATATATATATACACATATGACTGTAATGAAATTGTGACCTCCTTGTTTATAGGTCTACGTTCAACCACTACGTTCAACATGCTGGCCAGGCTCTTATAAATTTTAATAGAAAAGGTGTATATAATGCTAATTATTTATAAGATTTTTAATTAACATAGCAGAAAGCAATATTGCTATGCTATTCAAAATGTTGCCTTAACATGAAATGTGTAAGAACTCTCAAGTTTTAAATAGGAAATCAGGCAATTCAAATAAATTCTACACACGTTTTGTCTAAATTTTTTAAATTTTCCAAAAATTTATATGTGTTGTCATGCTGTAATTTGAGATTTGTTCCTTTAAGATTTGGCAAAACAAACCTATTTTTGTTTTTGTATTTTTTTGCTTTCTTTTATTTTTTTTTCTTTTTGACATTTATATGCACTGAACATTTATGTGTCTTGCCCAAAGCACCAGCCAATCGTCTAAGCAGTGCTGACATTAGCCACTTTTAAACCTTGTACCATAGCAGTAAATGATTTTCATTAGCACTAATGCATGTATCTCCAGCACAGCTCCTGCCTCTCTTTTGAGGAACAAATACCCTTCCTGGTGAACAATAAATAACATTTGTGCTTTTCAGGATATGCCCTGATTTCTCAAGTTTCCAAATTAACTGTTGAGCTTTCTAAAAATAGTAAGTTGCCTGCTTTTATGATATTTCCATGACAAATGCTACTGACTTTGCAACATGGAATTGTCTCTGTTTTCTGTTTATGTCCTACGTAAGCATCTGAGTTAGTTTGGTGCAGACTTTATATTACTCACTTTATTTAGTACCTACATTTTGTTAAAGTCATAGTTCCCAGTCAATAAATAATTAGAGGAATAAATGAAGGAAGAGAAGAAAAATAAAAAAGAGAGGGAACATAAAATCATACACTTGTCAAAATTCTTAGAATGTACAATACAAAGAGGCTTTATTTGTTTATCTCCCATACTAGTTTACCTCCCAGAACAGTATGAGGATAACGCTGTATGGAGGGACCTGGAAAGTATTATGATAAGCAAAATAGAGCAGTCAAAGAAAGATAAGACTCACATGATCTCACTCATATGTGGAATCTAATGAACAAAATAAACAGATGAACAAAATAGATCAGGAGACATAGAAGCATGGAACAGACTGATGAATCTCAGAGGGAAGGCAGGGTGGTGAAGGGTGGGTGGGAAGATTTCAATCAAAGAACTTGTATGCATATATGCATGCCCTATGGACACAGACAGTAGTGTAGTGAAGCCTGGAAAGGGGTCAATAGGGAAAAAGGGGGACATCTGTAACACTTTCAACAATAAAGATTTAAAAACTAATAAATATATTATACAGTAAATGTAAAATATATTTATAAATGTATATAAATATATTTTAAGTGTAATAAAATTGATACTTTTCCTGAAATTTCTCTTTTAACACCCAATGCACCCATATTACACTCTATACAATCAGTGACTTATACAATCAGTTTACATTTGCTCTAAATTCATTCTCTACTTTCCCAAAATTCATGTTTTCACTCTATTGGAGTCTGATTCTGGAAAGCATATATCTTGAGTATGTTAATTTATCTCTCTGTGCCTTAATTTTTAGCTGTAAAATGGGAAAACTAATATCTCCTACCTCATAATCCAATATAATAAAAGCCTAATATGCTAAGTGGTTGGCGTTTCAACCAATCAAAGCATAATATGCTAATGATATGCTAAGGCCACTCAACCACTCTATATATGACAAGCACTGACCACCAGGGGGCAGATGCTCCAACCAATAGGTTAGCTTGCTGCTGGGATCCAGGCAATCCGGACTGAGCGAGACCATCTAGACATGCCCTGGAGCCCTCCCTCGGTCCCCCACCACCAGCTGGCCAACCGCCTGTGTGCTTCCCCAGCCTCTATCACGCACTGGTGGGGTCCCTTGACCTGGCCTGCGCCCTCTTGCAATCTGGACCCCCTCGGGGGATGTCGGAGAGCTGGTTTTGGCCTGATCCTGCTCAACAGAAGAGCTGCCCCCTGGTGGTCAGTGCGCTCCCACAGGGGGAGCACCGCATAACCAGAAGCCAGGCTCATGGCTGGCAAGTGCAGCGGCAGTGGCGGGAGCCTCTCCCGCCTCTGCGGCAGCACTGAGGATGTCCAACTGATGGCTTCTGGACTGCAAGAGGGCGCAGGCCGGGCTGAGGGACACCCACTTCCCCCGCCAAGTACATGAATTTTGTGCACTGGGCCCCTAGTGTTGAAATAAAAATAAACCAAGTAATTTATGTACAGACTTTGAAAAATACATGGAACAAGGTAAGGATTCAATACATTAGTTATTACTATTATCATTCTCTACTTCAGTTTAACCTTCCAATTAAAATAAGTGAATATTCTCTATGTTTGATTATAGCCAAATGAAATCAGTAAACATGTTATATACTTTTATGATTAAACTAGAGGCCCGGTGCACAAAAATTTGGGCACTGGGGGGGGGGTCCCTCAGCCTGGCCTGTGCCCTCTGTCAGTCTGGGACCCCTCAGGGGATGACCACCTGCTGGCTTAGGCCTGCTCCCCGGGGGATTGGGCCTAAACTGGCAATCAGACATCCCTCTGGCAGCCCGGCAGCCCTCGGGGGATGTCCACTTGCCAGCGGGGAGCAGGCCTAAACTGCAGTTGGACATCCTGGGCGCTGCTGAGGAGGCAGGAGAGGCTCCCACCACCACCGCTGTACTGGCAGCCATCAGCCTGGCTTGTGGCTGAGCAGAGCTCCTCCCATGTGAGAGCGCCCTGACCACCAGAGGGCAGCTCCTGCATTGAGAGTCTGCCCCCTGGTGGTCAGTGTGTGTCATAGTGACCAGTCATTCCCAGTCCTTCTGCTGTTAGGGTCAGTTTGCATATTACCCTTTTACTATATAGGATAGAGGCCTGCTGCACGGGTGGGGGCCGTCTGGTATGCCCTGAAGGGTGTCCCGGATCAGGGTGGGGGTCCCGCTTGGGTGACTGGCCAGCCTGGATGAGGGGATGATGGCTGTTTGCAGCTGGTCACCCCCCCTTCAGGTCCTCACTGGGGTGCCTGGCCAGTCTGGGTGAAGGGCTGAGGGCCGTTTTCAGGCTGGCGGGTGACTGAAGCTCCCAACCTCTCCTTTTTTTCTTTTTTTTTTTTTAATTCTGGGATTTATTTACTTTCTATGGCTGTCACTGGAGCTGAGAGCCAGCTTTAGCTCTGAGGCTCAGCTCCAGCTCTGAGACCTCGGCTGCTGAAAGCAGGTATCTGGGCTTTGTTTAGCTTCTATAATTGCAACATAATTGCTTAGAGTGCAGCTCAGAGCTGGGCAGCGGCAGGCGGGGAACCTTGGCTTCTTCCATCACTGGAGCAAGCAAGCCTCCTGTTCGCTTCAGCTGCCTGGCTGCCGGCCGCCATCTTGGTTGGCAGTTAATTTGCATATCTCCCTGATTAGCCAATGGGACGCGTGTCGGAGGTACGGTTAATTACCATGTTTGTCTATTATTAAATAGGATATGACTCAAAAAATTTTATTGAAAATGGGTTTCGATAAAAACTTAACTATTTAAATAGTTTTAGAACAAGAGAATGATTACCAATGAAACTTCATTGTAATTTTTCACCAATATCTACCTAAAACTAATTCTATATTTTAAAGTATAGGTACCACTAGAAATAATAAACTAATTCAACTTCTTAATTTCAGTATGGGGAAAACAAAATATATGAGCCCTTGCTAGAATATATTACACTTCCCAGAATGTATTACAAATTTGACAGCATATTAAAAATAATCTTTCTGGAAAGGTAGAAAGCATTATTGAGCTTCACTTACCAACAGGTTAAAACACAGAAATTTTCTTTTTTTCCCCTTTCTTTCTTTATTGATTAAGGTATTACATATGTGTCCTTATCCCCCCATTGCCCCCCCCCCCAGCTCATGCCCTCACCCCCCTGGTGTCTGTGTCCTTTGGTTAGGCTTATATGCATGCATGCAAGTCTTTCGGTTGATCTCTCCCCTTAACCCCCACCCTCCCCTACCTTCCCTCTGAGGTTTGAGCATCTGATTGATGCAACAATAAATTCAGTCTGTGGCACATTACAAAGATTCTGGCAGGTTTATAAACATAGCAGGAAGCTATTGAATGTGTATGCTACTTTTTCAATGCACTGTGTTGCCCATATTGTCATAATTATCTCAGAACTATTTTTTCACTATCTGGCTGCATGAAAATTATATTTTAAAATAACACCAAAACAAGAGAAACATTTTCAGAAAGTATGATATCAATGTGCAAATGATCTATGCCCCTCCTACACTGCCCTTTCCCTTAGGGTATTTTTGTATCATCTGAAACCTCTAGATTCATTTGGTGTCCTCTTTCTCTCCAGACTAGGTATTCTGTGTTTTTACATGACTGCTTTGCATCTGTTTTGTGGCTCACTAATTAGAAGTTTTTCTGTATATAATAAATATATCAGCACTATATAAAATTGTAGTAGTCACTACTATTGTACATTTACCACTTTCAGGTATGTCACTAATGCAATTTATATATTTTCTTTTGTGATTATCAAAACAAAATTACAAAGTATTATTTTTAAACATATAAAATTGTCATTTCCTAAGTAAAAATTGTTTAATGCTAGTGACCTGGCGCGCGAAATCGGGCAAGACCTGGGACCCCAGGGATCCTCCATAGATTGCCCCAAAGAGGTAGGCCAGAGCTGGGGGTCCTGCCTCAGTGGCGTGTGCAGCTGTGGGATCCCCAGGCCCCACCCACCCACACATGCCTGCTGTGCACACAGTCTCCTTGTGACAGCGTGAGGGCATCATGGTGTGAGGGTGTGATGACCACCTAGGCTATTATTAGTATAGATTGGCAATTTATGTGTTTCACTTAATATTCTTTTTTAAAAAAATATATTTTATTGATTTTTTACAGAGAGGAAGGGAGAGGGATAGAGAGTTAGAAACATCGATGAGAGAGGAACATCGATGAGAGAGAAACATCGATGAGAGAGAAACATCAATCATCTGCCCCCTGCACACTCCCCACTGGGAATGTGCCTGCAACCAAGGTACATGCCCTTGACCGGAATCGAACTTGGGACCGTTGAGTCCGCAGGCCGACGCTCTATCCGCTGAGCCAAACGGTCAGGGCTCACTTAATATTCTTATGACAGATTAAAAAATATGGAAGCAGATACTTATGACTAAGTTACTTATTCAAGGTCATTCATTTAGGGTAATAGTTTCCTTTCATCCTGAATATAGATGGTCTCTACAGCGTTATAGGCAATGATCAACTATTTCTAGTTTAATGACATGAAATATTTTATTGCTCAGAATATTAAGTGTCTAGCAAACTTTTATAAGGACACTAAATGAAGTAAAGTCTTTATGGTAGATGAATAATGACCTCCTTAAGATGGACGAGTCCTAATTCTCAGAACCTGTGACTATGTTATCTTACATGGACAAGAGGACTTCTTATATGTGATTAAGTTAAACTCTTTAAAAGAAATGACCCTGTATTATCTGGGTGGGACAAATGAACTTATAAGGGTGTTTATGAAGAGTTGGTTATATTGACTTTATTTTATTTAAATAATAAATTTTCTTCAAAATTTAACAGTGAGGCAGGAAAATAAATTACAGTTATATGTTGGTTATTCTAGACTTTGATTAATTTTATGGATAATTTATGTCACATTAGCTTTAATTGTTCACCATCTTGCTAACATGTTAATGGGGAAAAAATGAAAGGCTCAAAGTGAACTAATTTCAATTATTTTTATAAATAGTAGCACCTGTGATGAAAATTATGGTAAGACTTTTTTGAGGAATCTCAACATTATTTTCCGCAGGGGCTGCACCATACAACCCACCAATAGCACTTCTAGGTATTTATCCAAAGAAAATGAAAACACTAATTTGAAAAGATATATTCTTCTTTAAGTTCCTTGCAGCGTTATTTACAATATTCAAAATATGGAATGAATTAGATGCCCATTGATAGATGAATGAATAAAATAGAGGTGGTACATATATACAATGGAATATTAGTCATAAAAAACATGAAATCTTGCCATTTGAAACAACATGGATGGACCTAGAAGGTACATACAAAGGGAAATAAGTCAGATAAAGACAAATCCCTTATGGTTTCACTTATATGTGGAGTCCAAAAAAAAAAAAAAAGAACAAACAAAACAAGAACAGATTCAATGAAACAGATCAAACTGATGATTGCCAGAAGTGCGGGGGGAGGGGGGGGGGGGGATTGCACAGTGACAAATGATTACTAGACTCAGTGTGTGATCACATTGTAAGGTATATAAATGTTGAATAACTATATTGTTCACTTGAAAATAATAATATATTATATAACAACTATGCTTAAATTAAAAAATAATTCTAAGAAACGGTTATAGCAAGGGATAGCATTGAAACCAATAGGTCAGGGTTAACTCATGTTTAAAATAAAAAATGTGAAAGTGAGAGAAAAGATGATTTGACAATGGAAGCAGAGAATAAGAGAGATTAAAAGATGATACTCCGCTTGTTTAAAAATGGAGGATGAAGCCACAAGTCAAGGAATACAGGAGGCCCCTAGAAACTAAAAATGATATGGAAACTGATTCAATGTTAGAGTCTCCAGAAGGAACATTTCCAAACCCCAAACTAAGAGAACAAATTTGTGTTGTATCAAATACTAAATTTGTGGAAATTTGTTACCACTACAAAAAGTTTCCTCATTATAACTTTATATAATGATTTATTTGATTGAGATATTAAATTTTATCACTTGAATTTAATAACTGACAATGATACTATGGTAGATTTCTGTAAAAATTACAGATGTATAGTAAATCTGGAGGTTAGACTATATGTTTAAATTAGTAAATTATTTTAGTTCAATTTATCCTCCTGATAGATTTACAGTTAAAGGAAGCAAACAAAACTTTAAAACCAAAGCCACCATTTCTAGGCTTTGGTGCTGACCTATTTGAATAAATATACACAAGAGCATGTCTGAGGGATAAATGTATTGGTATAGGTCTTGCCTTTCTATTTTGAATCTTGTACTGAAAGATGTGAAATATCTGGGTCTGATAAAATGGCTTAACTAAATAATGGAAATAAGTTATGAAAAGAAAGAAGTAATCTCCCACTGGCTGACATAACCTTAGATGCAAGCGGTATTTATATGCAAATTAGATGTTTCACTTGTGTTTTAAGAATTTCTTATATATCTAATTGGAATATTTTATGCTATCAGGTGATATCTGAATCAAAAAAACATACTTTATTGATATATCTTAATACTGATCAAGATTTATTGTTTAGTAAGCATTTTTTAATTTTATCTTCAACATCTCTAAGTGGGGACATTTTATCAGTCAATTTACCTCAGTCTCCATTAATATTATTTGTATTGTCAACTGTGTTTCCCTGTGTACTGTGTTTCTCACTTTAATGCCCTTAACACAAGGTGAAATTGTGACATATACACTTTATCATATACATTCATCTTTCTTTTTAAACATTTTCTATAGGAAAACATTTCTTTTGCATTCAGTGCTCAAGCTGAACATACAGAATCACTGAAGATCTAACAGGCAATAACAGTAGAAACACTAAATACTCTTGAGAAAAATGAATGAATCATAAATAACATGAATCTAATAAAGCGGAAATCAAAACTTTGTTAATGAGAAGATATAGATTTTTGAGAACATACTTTATTTTAGAAGTCATAAATCCTTAGTTGGGGTTTGGATTAAGCATTAACTTATATTAGCATACAAAAGAAAACTAGAAGAATATCCTATGGGAATTATGGAATCCATATTGTTGCACTTGAAAGTCTTAACTTTGATCCATATATATGTATGTAGATTTGAAACAAAATTATCTCACCCACATCCTCTTTAGCATGTTCAGAAAAGTCAATACTCAGATAATTCCCATGAATCATTTCCGTGAAATGTTATTTTTCCTTTACAAATGGAAGATGTTGCAAATGAAAAAAAAGTTTCAATTCCAGGTGCATCTTTATATTCATGACACATTTTTTCTCTGGCCCACTTTATATATAAAATACATTTATGTGTCCTAAAACTTGAACATTATGCATACTAATGCCTTATATCACTTTTTTTGTGAACTGCATCTGAGTTAATATTTCCCTGATTTGTTTTCTCACCAAATATAGTCTAGAACTCTGCTTTTACTACTTATCATTTTCCCCCAGATTTCCATTTGTAACATAAATCCCTTAAAAATTAAAGAAGTACACTTAGGTGTGTTTATTTCCAGAATTCAGTTCTAAAAAAAATAAACTTTTAAAAATATATTTATTGTAAAATAAAACATAAGAAAGTAAGACCACATGCATAGTCAAGGTCACTATTACCATGCATAAATTTTATCAAAAAATTTCTCAGCTCAAAAAACATTTATGACTCCCCATTTTCTTCCTGATAAAGTTTAAATGTTCCCCTAAGATTAGACCTTCCATAATTTTGTGCCTCCCACATTTTCTTGTCTTATCCTCATCCCTGAACCAGTCTTATAACCTATTTTCCAATTATGCCTCCATTTCTCAAGTATGCCGTGTCCATAATGTTTCTAGCTCTTCCTGATCTCATTTTTCAGTTTAGTGAGCATTTATGAAACCTTGCCTAATTAGCCAGGTAAAATAAATATCTTTCCCTTCTGAATACCTTTAGAACTTTTCCAAGAAGCATGTATGGACCTAACTGGCTCAATACCACACTCACTGCAATCTACCTGTAACCCCCATTTTAGATTTTTAAACTAATGAGACAAAGCCTTGTTTATGTAGTTTTTTGCAATGCGTTTCATAGCACTTCATACTTGGATACATTCAATAAATTTTTATCTTACTGAATTAAAGTCTTATTGTTAGTTCCTCAAAATATGTATTCAATTTTCTATTGTTTTTATTCTGGTGATGCTATCCCCAGTTGAGACTCTGCTTACCTTCTACCTTTATGGACTTTACCTTTCGACCCATCTTCTTTAAGTCTCCACTTGCATTATGTTATTCCCATTTCCCACCCCTAAGTGATCATCCCAGGTCACCTGAATCCTCATTCCCACCTTCCCCAACCCAAACTAACTTCCTGTTACCTCATAAATTGCACTAGGCATGTGGTACCATTTCCCCCTAAATTCTTTATGTGCTATGCTATTTGCACCTTCTTACCTTTGCTCATCCTGTATTTCACCTAGAATATTCAACTCACGGAATGCAATGTCTAGCTCAAATTTTACTTTTTCTCTGAGGCAGTTCCTCATTACCATTTTTCTATGCATGGCTATTGTACGTAAAACCAGTATCTGAGGCAATTAATCAATGGTTTTCTCATTGCTATAGATTGATTAGTTTTCTCTCTTCAACTTGCCTCTATGAGGCCAAATGCTATTATGCATATACATCTCTAGCCCTGCCAGCCCTTTTAACACCGCTATTTACATAATGCTTCCTGATTCATTAAAAATAGTCAGGGATAGGGGCTCCATCCCCTAATCAAGTGGAACTATATAACTCACATAATATTCCAGGAAATTGCAGGTAGTTAATGGCTTTTAGAAGGGCTGCCATGCTCTGGGCTGGGATGCTCAACCCAAGGCCCAAGTGGACACGATGCAGGACCAGAGAAGCAGCCTGCAGAGCCTAACTCAATGAGATGGTTTATTGTGTCAAACTCATCTGTTGATCCCATCAACCCTAATTATAATAAGGTCATTCTATTAGCTTCTTAAACCTTTCAAGAGAGAGTGCATTGTACCCAGTGACCGTCATTGAATAATAGAGTTATGCTCTTTTTACATTAGGCTCCACTCCAGCCAGTCCAGCAGAAAAGCATTTTGCATTAATGTTTTCACAGAAGTGTACAGTTCTCACTTTTTAAAACTTTGTCTCTTTGGTCAATTGTTTTGGGCTGCAAAAAACAAAAACAGGTGGGATATTTACCTGCTGATTTTTAAGAGGGATGGGCATAACAACATAAAAGAACATTTATTTCCAGCTGTTAGGGAAGAATCAAGAATCATGATTCTGATTCTACAAAGCTTATTAGCTGAAGGTAATAGAGAAGGAAAGGTGTCAGAATGTTGCAATTGCTGCTTTTATGCTGTTAAGTAGAACATTGTGCCTTGGGACTATTTAAAAAGAGTGGGAGATCCAAGATGGTGACAGAGTAGGTGAAAGCTACACTGGTTCCTCCTGGGACCAAACTGATTTAGTTGGGTTTCAAGCCATAGTTCAAACCTAATTTATTCATTTATTTGATTGCTAAGTTAAAACCTCTCTGTAAAAATATGTTTTTCAAAATATTTCTTGGAATATAAAAGAAAACATCCTTTTTTTTCTTTATTGATTAAGGTAATACATATGTGTACCCCCCCATTCCCCTCCCCCACCTCCCCACTCATGTCCTCACCCCCGCTCCCTGGTGTCTGTGTCCATTGGTGAGGCTTATATGCATGCATACAAGTCCTTTGGTTGATCTCTCCCCCTTACCCCCACCCTCCCCTACCTTCCTTCTGAGGTTTGATAGTCTGATCAATGCTTCTCTGTCTCTGGAGCTGTTTTTGTTCATCAATTTATGTTGTTCATTATATTCCACAAATGAGTGAGATCATGTGATATTTATCTTTCTCTGACTGGCTTATTTCGTTTAACATAATGCTCTCCAGTTCTATCCATGCTGTTGCAAATGGTAAAAATTCCTTCTTTTTAGTTTGGAGATTCCTCAAAAAACTAAAAGTGGAACTTCCATTTGACCCAGTGATCCCACTTCTAGGAATATATCCCAAGAAACTAGAAACACCAGTCAGAAAGGATATATGCACCCCTGTGTTCATAGCAGCACAATTTACCTTAGCTAAAATTTGGAAAGAGCCTAAGTGCCCAACAGCAAATGAGTGGATTAAAAAACTATGGTACATCTACACAATGGAATACTATGCTGCGGTAAAAAAGAAGGAATTCTTACCATTTGCAACAGCATGGATAGAACTGGAGAGCATTATGTTAAACGAAATAAGCCAGTCAGAGAAAGATAAATATCACATGATCTTACTCATTTGTGGATTAGAATTAACAACATAAACTGATGAACAAAAACAGATCCAGAGACAGAGAAGCATTGATCAGACTGTCAAACCTCAGAGGGAAGGTAGGGGAGGGTGGGAGTAAGGGGATGAGATCAACCAAAGGACTTGTATGCATGCATATAAGCCTACCCAATGGACACAGACATGAGTGGGGAGGTGGGGTGGCAATGGGAGGATAAGGATACATATGTAATATCTTAATCAATTAAGAAAACAAATTTTAAACAAATCTGAATCACCAATTAAATTTTTAGTAAGTATGATGGGAATCAAATATCTGATCTGACTTTTGTGTTCCAGACTAGCCCAGTGTGATAAGGAAAAGAGTAGATAAGCCTTTAAAAAATGAGAATTAAATGGCTCCAACATCATAGTTGACGACCTTGAGGACCTCATGACATAGATTTGGATTACATGGAAAGTAAGCCTGCAAATTTTTAGAACAGTGGGATTTTTAAATAGGAAATCCATAATAATTATGGATATATTTGGGGGTAGATTCTTTCATTTATCCCTAGTTCCTTCATTCGGTTGTAGAAAGACTGAATTTACTGTTAGTCATATCAGACCTAGCAGATAGCATGTGTATAGACTGTAGTTGTAATTCCAATATTTATAATCACAGAACAACTAATTATTAGCTCACTACAAGACCATACAAAATAACCTTACATTTCTTAGTTTTCATTAAAACTGGGTGATATTTTACTAACTTCTGGTTAACGGAATGTGAGTACAGTGTCCAGATAAAATAATTTCAGATAATTTTTATATCATGTATACATATTATTTTATGTATTATTATATTGTACTAGAGGCCCAGTGCACAGATTCGTGCATGGATGGTGTCTGGCTGCCCCACCCAGATTGGGGCCAATTGGGGCCAGCTGGCTGGGGGGAGGAGATGTGAGAGGTGGGCTACTGGGGGAAGGGGTCAAGCAAGGTTGTCCGGCCAGCCCTGCCCCAATTTGGCCAGTTGGCAGGCTGCAGTGAGCATCATAGAGACCAGTCATTCTAGCCATTTTAGTCACTGGCTTTTATATATATAGATGTTGTTATGTTATGTTATGTTATGTTATGTTATGTTATGTTATGTTATGTTATCATATTACATTATTCACTTAATCTGGCAACCCAAGATGTGTCCAGAAATAATATATACAATTTCCATGTTTTTCCATCAAAGTAATGGAACTCCTTTTCTCTCTGTTTTTAATCCAGGTTCCTGGAATATAGTCCACATAGGCCCATCTTGTAAAATGCGGATGTGGCCATCGCACTAAAGGCAAAGCAGCAATAAGAGAGAGAAGACAGGGTACGCGATCACATTTGGGTACAGAGATCTCTCGAAAACCCTAAAAAGACTATACAGATTAAATACAGAATATAACATTGGAGGAAATAATCTTTGATTCTGTTTAAGCCACTGACAAATTTTTTCTCTATTATGTACTGAAATTATATCCTAATACAACACTATACTAACAAAAGCCTTTCTCATTGTCATTAATTAGGCCAAGATTATTTTCTTTTTCCCTTTTCCCTTCCATTTGATAATTTGAGGTAAATTGCACTGTTTGTCACAATTGCTAATAGCCTAATTATGATTAATTGCTTTCCTTCTATGTTCATTAATTGGCCTTAATAAACTGGAAGCAATTTAAACTGTGTTTTGCCCTGAGGACCCTGATCATAATTACGTGAATACAAAAATGACTGAATAGTAAAGATATTTCAGAAATGAGTAAAGAAATGGAGTTTTATACTAGGCCACTTTTTTAAAAAAAATAGCAATTTATTTGAATAGTGAAGTGTTAGGTTCACAGAAAAATTGAGTGTAAAGTATAGCGATTTCTCATATATCCTCTGCCCCCACACATGCATATCCTTTCCATTTTCTATATACCCCATTTGTTACAATTTGAATGTACATTTTTTCATAATTGTCTCCCAATGCCTATAGTTTACATTTCACTCTTGATGTTGTACACCTAGGGGTCTGAACAAATATATAATTTCATGGGTCCATAGTTATGGTAGTATACAGAACTATTTTCACTGACTTAAAAGTTCTCTGTCATCTGCCTACTCATCCCTAACCCCTGGCCACCACTGGTCTTTTTACTTTTCCCATAGATTTGCTTTTCCAGAATGTCAAATAGTTAAAAATCAATGTAGCCTGATTATCAGATTTGATTCTTTCAATTCACATTAAGCATTTAAAGTTCCTCAAAGTTTATTCATGGTTTGATAGCTCATTTCTTTGTAGCACTGAATGATAGTCCATTATCTGTATGTGCCACAGTTTATTTACCTGTTCACCCACTAAAGAACATGTTGGTTGCTTACAAGTTAGCCAATTATGAAAAAACTGCTACAAACATCCATGTGAAGGAATTTGCACTGTCACAGAGGCAGGAGAGGCTCCCACCACCGCCGCTACGCTCACCAGCTGTGAGCCTGGCTTGTGGCTGAGTGGTACTCCCCCTGTGGGAGCCTTTAAGTACTAGTAAATATCACAGACTGCAATTGCTGGATCATGTGACAAAAGTATGTTAAGTTTGTAAGAAACTACTACATTACCTCCCAGAGTAGCTGTATCACTTTGCAATCCCAGGAACCATGAATGAAAGTTCCCTTTGCTCCACATCCTTACCAGCATTTGGTGTCACCTCCCAGAAACTGGCCATTTTAATAGGTGTGTAATGGTATCTCATTGATGTTTTAATTTGCATTTCCCTAATGACATGTGATGTTGAGCATTTTTTCACATACTAATTTGTCATATGTATATCTTTTTTGAAGTCTGTTAAGGTATTTGTCTGAATTTTAATCAAATTGTTTGGCCATTTGTGAGTTGTTAGTGTTCTTTATATGCATTTGACAACAATTTTTTTAATGGGATGTGTCTTTAGCAATATTTTCTTCCAGTGTGACTTGTCTTCTAATTCTTTTGACATTCTCTTTAGAAAAAGTTATATTTTTAATTTTAATGAAGTCCATATTATTATTTATTTCATGGATGTGTCTTTGGTTTTGTATTTAACAAGTCATCACCATACCCAAGGGTATCTGGATTTTCTCCTACATTATCTTCTAGAAGTAATCCCACTCATTCTTGAAACTTATTCTAATCTTTAAAAATATATTATTTTCCAAAGACTTTGTCTTTAGACTTTTCAAAATATAATGTGACATTCTGATAATCTTCAGTCATATCTTGAAACAATAATTTAAGCAAACATTTAACAGGGTCCTAATATGAGCTTTTAGGAGTTGCTCCATTGAGGCAGCACTTACAACATGTTTTTATATTACAGTCATTTTGCACATAAAATAGATTTTTAGCTTCTAAGGATCAAGACTTATTTGACCAATGTGTGATGATTAGATTGGTGTGCTATAAGAGCCTTTATCAAAATTCTTCAATGATTAATAGTTAAAGAACAATTAAACAACATTTTGAATTATTACTTAATCAACAACATTACCCATTATTTTATGGGGAATGTGGTTTGATCTTAAAGACATTTGGATCCATAGCTGTCTATAAGTCAATGCCACACCTAATTTTTAAAACTAACAGGTTTCAAAAGATTGCCTTTGAGCACATTTTTAAATTCATCGATAATATGAAATACCTAGAGGCCTAGTGCATGAAATTTGTGCATTTGAGGGTCCCTCAGCCCGGCCTGTGCCCTCTCGCAGTCCGGGAGCCCTCGAGGGATGTCTTACTGATGGCTTAGGCCTGTTCCCCATGGGCGGGGAGTGGGCCTAAGCCAGCAGTCAGACATTCTTATCACTGCCACAGAGGCACGAGAGGCTCCCACCACCACTGCTACGCTCACCAGCTGTGAGCCTGGCTTGTGGCTGAGTGGTACTCTCCCTGTGGGAGCACATTGACCACCAGGGAGCAGCTCCTGCATTGAGCGTCTGCCCCCTGATGGTCAGTGCGCATCATAGCGACCGGTCGTTCCACTGTTTGGTCCATTTGCATATTAACCTTTTATTATATAAGATAATCATTTTACAAAGTCATCATACTAGTTGTACAAATTATCAATACGCCCAAATGAGAACATTATATTGCAACTGGGGAAAATATATTGGCCTTTTTGGTAAATACCGACATCTCAGCACCTATAAGTTAGTCATGAATAAGGTATATAGGTAATCCAAGAAATAACATAGAATTTTAAAAACAGTTTCAAGTCTATGAATCTTGCTGTGTATGTGTGGTTATTTGAAGATTCTCAATAAAATAAATACAAACAAATTTCTCAAAACTCCTATAGTTTCATTTGAGCTTTGAAAATATTTAATCTTCTTGATATACAAGATATCTGGGTAGCCTCTGATTTCCTTGTTGTTACATCAAGAAGTAAGCATTTCACAGCATGCATATTCACTGTATAAATCACTACACAAGCCAATTATCAGGGTCATCTCAAAAGTGCACTGCTTTCCTGCAGTTCAAAATAACTCTAGATCCAGCAGGAAGAACATGTCACCTTTGTAAATTGTTTTCTTATATGGAAAGGGTTAGTGGATTAAAAGGAAAAAGAAATATGTAAACCTCACTTAACTGATGATGAAAGTTTTTAATGTTATCTATGTTAGGATATTTAACCTTCTATAAGCATCATTTTAATGTTGTTATCTGACTCTAGAAACTAGAATGTTCTATATTACTTGAATGAACTTGTTATAAGTGCTGCCTCAATGGAGCACCACTAAAAACTCATATTAAGAACCTGATAAATATTTGCATGAATTGTTGTTTCAAAAAATGACAGAAGTTTACGAAAATATCACAAAATATTTTGAAAAGTCTGAAGACAAAGTCTTAGGAAATTAATTATTCAGTATTTCAGTCAAAACTCAGTCATTATTTGGTTCAAAATACTTAGAATTCACCTGTTGTCAACATTAATATCAACATGAAATATATAAATTGATTTTCATGATTTATTGAGTGTAAAACTTAATAAAACTCATATTAAGATACTAGACACCACATGCATAAAGTCCTTACTTGTATGGACTGTATTCAAGATGCTTCAAGATAATATCACATAGCCTGGCTGTGTGGCTCAGCAGTTGAGTGTCACCCTATAAACCAGGAGGTCACAATTTGATTCCCGGTCAGGGCACATGCCATGGTTGCAGACTCAATCCCCAGTAGGGGGCATGAAGAAGGCAGCCTATTGATGCTTCTCTCTCATCAATGTTTCTCTCTATCCCTCTTTGTCCTCTCCCAAAATAATGATAATGTATTTTTTTAAAAAAGATAATATCACATAGTATTTCCAGTGGGCTCAATATTGCAGAATTCCAAGAGATACTATTGTAGCCTCGATGCTCATTAAAGTTATATTATATCAGATTTTGTGTTAAAATAATCTGTGAATTTTGACAAAATTATTATTACAATAGCTAATTTAATTTAAATACCCCCCCCAAAACTACCAGGCGGTTACAGTTTGCTTTGTTCGCTTTTAAATATTCTTTCATAATTAGTATCTGCATTTATTTCTTATAAATATGTCAGTATATGGGCCTAATCATATCAATTACTCTGTTTTAAATGACAATCTTTTGTCCTATTATTATTACACTAGAGGCCCAATGCATGAAATTTGTGTAAGAGTAAGCCTTCCTTTCCCCAGCTGCCAGCACCGGCTTCCCTTGGCACCCAGGACCCAGGACCTGGGCTTCCCTCGCAGCCCTGGCTACATCCTTCTCTGGTCTAATTAGCATATTACACTTTTATTATTATAGATTGCTATCTGGCAATTTAGTGTTTTTTGTAGCCCAATCAGGTCAAAATCTTTTTTATCTTTTTTTAAATATTTTTGGGGTTAAAGTATTTGCACATAGGTAAAATTTGGTGTAAAAAACAATCTTTCATACTTTCTTACATTTTTAAATATATATATATATGTATATATATATATTTAAAAGCATAATATGCTAATTAGACTGGACGTCCTTCTGGACAAAGCTGGAGCTGCGAGGGAAGCCCGGGTCCTGGGTGCCAGAGGGAAGCCGGTGCCAGCAGCCAGGGAAAGGAAGGCCTACTCTTGCACAAAATTCTTGCATTGGGCCTCTAGTATATATATAATTTCAGAGAAGAAGGGAGAGGGAGACAATGATAGAAACATCAATGATGAGAGAGAATCATTGATTGGCTGCCTCTTGCTCGTCCCCTACTGGAGATCAAGCCAGCAACCTGGGCATGTGCCCTGACTAGGAATCAAGCTGTGACCTCCTGGTTCATAGGTTGATGCTCAACAGCTGAGCCAAACTGGCCAGGTACTTTCCTACATTTTGTACAGATATAGATCTAACTAAAAGGATTTGAGTTGACTAACTTTTCATCCAAAACATGTTTGTGAAGAAATCAGGAAAACAATGATCATTCTTTCTGATTGGTGTTTCTGAGTCCTTGAGATACATTCCTCGAAGTGGGATTACTGGGTCAAATGGGAGTTGTATTTTTAATTTTTTGAGGAAAATCCATACTGTTTTCCCGAGTGGCTACACCAGTCTGCATTCCCAGCAAGAGGGTTCTTTCTTCTCCACATCCTCTCCAGCACATGTCCTTTGTTGATTTGTTGATGATAGCCACTCTGACAGGTATGATATGGTACCTCATTGTTGTTTTGATTTGCATCTCTCAAATGATTATTGACTTGAGCATGTTTTCATATATCTCTTGGCCTTCTGTATGTCCTCTTTTGAAAGTGTCTATTTAGGTCCTTTGCCCATTTTTTGATTGGATTGTTTATCTTACTTTTGTTAAGTTGCATAAGATTACACAATGCATACAAATTTCTCTCCTAATAATACATGCAAAAAATAGGAAGGAGTAATTGTTATATAATTGACTTGATTATCTAAAAAAGCAATTTTAAAATCAATTAAAATATACATGGTTTAATATTTACTAAAGAAGCACAATTATCAAGAAACCATTTATTTTGGTAGCATAAATAAGTAACAGTCCAAATAATAGCATCAGATTTTCAGCTATGTAGTTAACTCAATTCATATTTATTTGAAATTGAATAAAAACATAATCATGTATAGTAATAAATTTTTAGGAGCAATAAAGATGAAAGTATTTCTAATAATCTTCACAGATAAAACTTATATTGAATACCTTAATAACATTTTATATAATAAAAGGCTAATATGCAAATTGACTGAACAGCAGAATGACTGGTCACTATGATACACACTGGCCTCCAGGGGGCAGACACTCAATGAAGGAGCTGCCACCTGGTGGTCAGTGCGCTCCCACAGGGGGAGCGCCTCTCAGCCAGAAGCCGGGCTCACCGCTGGGAAGCACAGTGGCGGTGGCTGGAACTTCTTCCACTTTCGCAGCAGTTGGACATCCCCTGAGGGCTCCTGGACTGCGAGAGTGTGCAGGCTGGAGGCCGGGCTGAGAGACCTACACAAGTGCACAGATTCTGTGCACAGAGTCTCTAGTAATAAAATAAGAATAGGTCAGTTTTTTAAATGTTTAATTACAGCTGGAAAACACTTGAAAGCTATTTCCAAACCTTGACATTTTAAACTGCTGTGTAGGCTTTGCTTATTCAATTGTTTTGTATTTATAAATTGTATAGTTAATGCATTTGACTTGTGTATGATGAATTATATTTTATGAAGAAAGAAAATATGTTTATGTTCTCTTCTTTGGTCAACATAAATCTTTACACACTCTGTGGATATTTAGGCAACAATAATTCCATAGAAAAAAAATTAATTCCTTAAAATAACTTATAAAATTATCTCTTGTTTGCATTTGATAATTTAACTATAAATTATTGTTATCTAGTGGAATTGTAGTAAAAGGTAATATATGTTTAGTCAAACATATAAGTGGCTATGAATATGTACAGGCATACGAGGGATTAATAGCATTGTTAATGTTATAAGGATGTTAATAAACAGGCAAGAATTTTGGAAATTTCTAAGTCTCCCCCCTTTCCATGTCTTTATAACAAAGATATTTTGCCCAATTGGTGTGTTTTTTGTGAGGACTAATGAAAAATTCTATGCTGAGCATTATAAAGGATAACAAAAAGTTTCAGACTTTTATTGTCTAACTGATACATCTCAATGTATCCTCAGGGATCCTTCTAAAATGTTATATCCATTCTTACTTTACCTGATTCCCTTTCCACACCAATACAGCCCTGCAGTGATATTTATTATATTGTATTATACTTGTTTGTTTATCCTGTCCCCATAAAGGCAGAGTTTATATCTTCGTCTCAGCTTGTGTTCCCAGAAACTAATTCAGAGCCTGGTTTCAAGTTTGTGCTGAATACATATTTATTTGTTGTAGGCTTATGATTAAATGATGATTGGATTTCATTCTCAAAAAACTTAGGATTTAGTTGGAAAGATAAGTATCACCTGTTTGAAGCAATCCAAGGCAGTATAAAGTGCTCAACAAGTAACAAATAACAAAAAGAGCTGAGTGTATAGAATGATTTTATTACATTTGTCAATGTAATTTCATTACTCTGAAAAAATATGCAATTATGTAAAACAGCCTTCCTAACAAGAGAATCAGATCTATTAACAGTTTAAAGTGACTCACTAGAGAGATGAAAATAAACCAGTTAAAAAAAAAAAAAAGGTCAAAAAAACAGGTCAGGCATGTGCTTCAGTTTTTACAGGGTAGCCTAGCACTGATCTATTTTCAATGCTATATTTATCTTTCAGTGTGGGGTTGACTCCAACTGGTTAAAAATAGTGCACCCTTTTTTAGTTCGATATTTGAGGTTTAAAATAACTGTTCATTTTAAATATTGGGTTAAGTTTTGTCTGGCTTTAAATCCTATCATTTGTAACATGTGAATGTGCTTCCTTAATAGCATATAGTTTAGTCAGTTGACCATAATCTGGACTGAATTTAAAAATAAGGTCGATTTACTCCAGGTAACTATATATAAATATATCCATGTGTTCTTAAATTGGGAATCACTATGCCTAAAATGTTCAGAAATATAAACGGGGTCAATATTTCTATGTATTAATTTAAACAATGCTATTCAATAAGGTTTTCCAACTTGTGATTCCTGCTCAATGCATAAATGGTTTGAACAGTCAGTGGATATGAAAAGATAGTTGCCTTTCCCCTTAGCCACTTTAGATTCATCTTCTCCTTGTTCAAATACTAATATTATCAATCATTCTAAGGTGCTAATATATTATTTCTAAGATTGATGGTCCTATTAACTCTAGTGTTTGTGCATACATTAGAGACTGAAATTATTTTGGGTGAACAGTCTTATCTGGTTGAATTTAATCAAGATTTGCCCTTCTTCTAGTGAGCTTTGTGACTGCTGATGGCTTGCTTATGCATGAATCTATAAAATCCTTCACTCTCTTTTGAAAATGTGGGCTCAGTCTGTGTTTATTCACTCTGCCACAATGAATGTTCCCCAAAAAGGTAGCTTTGCCTGTCTTTCCAGTAGTCAAAAGCATAGCCAAGCCACTGCCTGGTATTGCTGTCTGGGCATTCATTTCATTGGGCCAAGCTGACTGCATGGACCCTCAACTGACACCAGGCTCCTGAAAACACATGCTTTCGATGGCAGCCCACAGTGTCACAAGCAAACGTAAGTTCCTACTAGCACTTCCCCCAAAGCCCTTGTCATCAACAGTGCCCCCTGCCTTCTGGAGTGTTCCCTTCGTGTGCCCCTTAGGTAGGACCCCAGTGGAGCTTACTAAAACACTGCTCTTTTGATTTGAACTGCGGATCTTGCCCTAGCCCAGGAACCCCAAAGCACAACATCCATGGGCCTTAATAAAGACAAGTGGTCCAGGTCCTGCCCACTTGCACACTGCCTTGACCTCCTATAGGGCCCCTCCAGGCATGCCAGATACTTCCCCTTGGACCTCTGAGTAAAAATTATCTGTCTCTATTTCTTTTTCTCTTGTGGTCTTTTGTGAACCTCTACTCACATTCTGGCAACATTTGCTTCTCTTAACAATTTTTTAAATTTACAAAGTCATAGACCAATATGTAAAGATATAACATCCCCTAAAGAAAATATGTAAAAAGCACCTCAATTAGAGAACAAATGCCATTTCTTATTTTATTATCTTAAGATAATGAATGATATCCATAGTAGTAATGTTATTAAATATGTATTGATCATGGAAAGATGTTATGATTGTACTAATAATAATGTAGAGAATTTTATAATTATTATAGGAAATGTTTATAATGTAAGTTGCTTTAAAACTTTCTATTCACAATTTTGAAAACAACGGCTATTTTCCTTATCAAAATATAAAAGGACAATCATCTCAGTTCTTGCTGGGATATTGAGACTGTGAAGTAGTACATTTAGAGAATTGTTTTAACATTTTTTGCTGAAAATCAGAGCAGAGAAAGAATATGGTTGCTGTTTAAGGATATATCATCAAGATAGATGTTTGTGTCTTTTTCTTTTAATGTGATATATTAGGGCTCACTTTTAAGCTTAACGGGAATAATTTGGTAAAGTGAAAAACAATTTCATGATAAAGAACAGGGAGTGAAATGTTGCAATAAACTCCCCAAGTTGTGCATTGAGACTCAGATTTCACTGATGAAAGTATTAGATATAGATGGGTAACATAGTACATACAACTAGCAACATAGGAGACACACAAGTACAGAAATAAATAGTATGTATAAATTGTATGGATTCAATTATATGTGCTTTTTCTTCACATGATTACATCTATTTTCTTGGAGAAGAAAGCAACAAAGTAATTAATTGAAATTGAGAGAAGGCAGCAACTATAGTAGAATAAAAGAATCAGTAGAATGTAGAAAATGTGAGTGAACTTATTAAGGAAATGTGTTATAGAGAATTAAAGATTAGAGTGTTCACTTTGGAGGGAAGTTGATTGTGTTTTTATATTGGTTTTTCTATTCACTGTTATCTGAAACAAGTTACTTAATAGTTCTGTGTCTCATTTTCCTCTCTGGAAAAGGATGATAATAAAACTGACTACATCGTAATGCTTTTTGATGATTACATTTGTTTATATATTTAAAGTGCTTAGAAAAGTATCTGTTTTATAGTTTTGTTTATTAGTAAGCACTTGAAATTTGTGGTCATGTTTTAAATTTTTAAAAAGTTGTGAATGTTTATTGTTGTTGTTCATTTACACAGTAACTTCAGCTTCCATTTCACAAAACCATGGGTGGCATTTTCCTAGAAGATTTTAGCGAAAAGACTGAGTAGCAAAATAATTGAGTTGGTATGCCAAAGAGCAACTTTCATTTACTTCATGGAATACAAGTTGGGTAAGAGATTGAATGAGTTGGCCATCCTAATAGGATAAATGAATGCTGAGATGCATGTATAAGAATAGGTGAGTTTTAAAGATAAATGTTGTAGTATGGAAAGGAGGCCCCTGACCCCCACCAAGAGTGCGCTTCAAAATAATAATACTATATCCCAGTGGGAATGAGAGAGGGATGGTGCTCCTCATTCTATCTCTAGTTAATTCACAATTCTCACACCTACAAAACCAGAGGGGTGTAGCCAATGTTCAGGTGATAGTTCACTTGCCTTTATAGCAGATTAACACGATGGCGTGATGTTAGAAACACGGTAAGGGTCCATTGGTCAGGGCAATGAGTTATCTCTCATTACTACTAGAAAAGAGAACCAGAATCGTTTCAAATTCATTTGGGATTGTTTTAAAGTATAGATTTACATTTTTGCTCTAGGGAAATATTAATTCTTCTGCTTTCTGAAGCAGCCCATTCTAAGAGGACCTGGAGTTTCTGTACATCCTCCAGAACACCACATTGGTCCATTAAATGGATGATATAATATTAATCTGTCTGGGTAAGAAAGCAGTATAATGGAAGGACCTACTAAACTCATGGCCCCAGACGGTGGGATATGACCCCTAGGAAGATACACTATTCACTGTAACATCAGTGTGTTTCCAGGGGCACTGTGATTTGGAGCTAACCCTTTCAAAGTATTGGACACGTTATTATAATTCGAACCTTTATTAATAAGGAGGAAGCAATTTTTTGGTAGATACCTTAAATTATGGAGCCAGCATATTTAACACTTAGGAAAAGTACCAAGTGACATGAATGGAAGGCTGTTAGCATTGGCCATGTCCCAGAGGAGGAACTCTTTATCAATCAGAACTAAATTGTATTATTAAGTATTTCTGCAATTAGGCCCTCATAACCTAACCACCTCCAAATTCCCCCCTCCTTCTAATGTCATCACCTTGGGGTTAGGATTTAACATGTGAATTTTGGGAGGACACATTCGGACCATAGCAGACCAGTAGCTAGAATATATAAAAATCTCTCATGTCTGAACATGAAAAGAATGACAGTTTAATCAGAATGTGGATAGAAGACACACACAGGCATTTAACAGGAGAGTATATATGTTGGCCAACATGGACAGAAAAAATGTTGAACACTATTATCCATTAGGGAAATGTAAGCAAAATCATGAGATGTCACTACATACCCATTAGAATGATTTTCTTTTAAAAAGTAGTGATAGTACTTAATGTTGGTAAGAAGTCAGAGAAACTGGATATCTTATGTATTGCGGATTAGAATGTAACATAACTAACCACTGTGAAAAATAGTTTGGCAGCTCCTTTTAAAACTAAAGGGAGAGTTGTCATAACACCCAATAATTACCATTTTCTACATTTATCACAGATAAAGTATATTTTTATGCATAAACTTGTAACCACTGCTTACTGAATGTGAGCAGTATCATCTATGGATAGCCAAATGAATTAAGAAAGAGAACAACGTAAAAAAGAAATTGACAGCAATTATATAAGATATTGTAGATTAAATTGATGAAAGGCAATAATATACAACGAACAAAGGAAATAATTGGCATATTTGCCTGTCTTTTGAGATGCAACTCTATGTGATTTCATTCAATCACATGGCTTTCCATACCATCTAAGTACAAATTATTTTCAAATCTACATAACTAGCTGCTAACTTAAATTTTAGACCATTTACCTAATGACCTACCGATCATCTCCATTTGGCTATTTAACAAATATTATAAGTTTAACACTTCTAAGAAACAATATATGATACTTCCACTCCCAAAATTCTTTCTCCAGTATCTCCCTTCTTAATCATATAATCATTCACTTTGATGCTAAAACTTAAACCTTAAAGTAACATCCTTGATTTCTTTTTACCTCACATCTCATTAGTTAGTTCTGTAAGTTTTATTAAAAAGCATTCCTCTAATTTAACAATATATCACCACCTCCAACTCCAAAATCAATCCCAGGACATAGGCATCCCTGACCTGGATCAGTCTGTTTACTTTTTATTCCAATTCCCTGTTATCAATTATTTCCCTGGGACCCCTTTCCCTTCCTTATAGTCTGTTCTCTAAAATAAGTGCTGTAGTGTGATACTGTCTTGTGCATATCTTATTACTCTTTTGATCAAATCCTCCAAGGCATGACCACATTAGATTAACGTTTTGCAAAAGCAAACACACACACACACACACACACACACACACACACACACACACACACACGCCCCTTTACAAAGTTCCCTACAGTTATTGCTAGAATCTTCTTTACATCCCTTTTCAAAAGGATCTCTCCTATGTCATTAGCTATAGCCTCATTGCTTCTATTTCTTCCTTGAAAATGCCATGCTTACTTCCACCCCAGAGCCTTTATACTTGATGCCTTCTAGCATGAAATGTTTCACTATAGATAATCACAAATTAAGTTTTTGTTTAAATGTTGCCTCTTCTGAGGAGACATTAGTGATTTCTATCAGAAACACCGGGCCTTCTCCAAACGTCCCTAATTATTTATTCTAATTAGCTTTACTTCACGGCACTGTCCATTACATGAAACTGCACTGTTTATTTTTCCTCTTTATTTTATTTTATCCTGTTAGAATGAGAATTTAAGTTTCATAAATCAGGCCCATGTAACCTCAGCAATAAAAGTAGTGTCTAGTACATACTGGGTAATTAGTAAATATATTTTAGATGACCTATACATAAATAATCCAGTTTAATAAAAAATATTAACAAAATATTTAAATGTATATGTATATATGATAAAAAGGGAAATACAAACAAAAAACTAAAATATAAAAACTACAGATATTCAAATACATTACTTTTTTTCTAAGGGGAATTTTATATTGAGAAAGCTGTGGTGCAGTGAATGGTTATCCTTATTTTATTTATTTATTTATTTAATTTTTATTAATTTCAGAGAGGAAGGGAGAGGGAGAGAGAGACAGAAACATCAATGATGAGAGAGAATCATTAATTGGCTGCCTCCTTCACGCCCCCTACTGGGGATCGATCCAGACACCTAGGCATGTGCCCTTACCTGGTAATGGAACCTCAAACCTCCTGGTTCACAGGGTCCAGGCTCAACCACTGAGCAACACTGGCTGGGCTGGTTATCCTTATTTTAAATAATGTGAGTCACTTTTTTACTATCTCTTGCTATAGACTATATCAAAATTAGTATAGATTAATAAAGTATTACACAAATTATCTTTGTAATTGTTTCAGGATAAAAGGGAATATTTTGTGGCAGAATTTTTTAGCTTCGTAGATACTAAATTCCTGAAGTATTTCTTTACTTGAAGGAGAAATAACTTCTAAAAGATCAGTCAACATTGGCGTCTCCACTTGGTTAAGTTACTATCATCTTAAGTCATTCTCTAAGACCTATCCATTTTTCACACTACCAACCTGGTAATTGAAAGGAGATGGAGGAGGAACAATCCACACAAATCTCACTTATGTTTTATGGTGGCGCTAGTTAATGGGATTTCTCTAGAGATTCAGTATTGCTTTTCAATACTTCAAACCAATGTTAGAATTAGATCTATTGCTAAACATGAATAAGGCACATATAAAATCAAATTCTTGAGGAATAACCTCAGATCATTACAGGGATGTATCTGATATAAGCTAAAGTGAAATTTGATCAGAATTTATGTTCCCATGTGGTTCTGTATCTGCTGCATCTCATCTACTTTGAATTAGAGATTGTTATTATGCTTGAAATATCCAGAAATCACTAGCTTAATTGCACTCTCCAGTAGTCCATGAAGTTTCTGTATTTCATTTGTCTCTACACTCAGTAACAAGGATGAATAGCTGCATTTCCTTTAGAGGAATACTAGAGGAAGATTCAAAATATATATGTAATCTGGCCAGATTATTATGATTGGCCAGATTATTATGACCACCCCATCAGTACTTCGTGGGGCCACCTTTTGCCTTCAATACCGCAGTGATTCTTCTTGGCACTGAGTCCACGAGATGTTGGAAGGTGATGCGAGGAATTTGACACCATGTCTGATGAATAGCACTGTCCAGTTCTGTGAGATTTGATGGTTGTGGAACCAGCTGTCTGATGGCTCTTTTAACTTCGTCCCACAAATGCTCAATTGGATTGAGATCTGGTGATTGTGGGGGCCACCTAAGCAAGGTAAAGTCTCCCTCATGTTCTTGAAACCACTCCTGCACAATACAAGCACTGTGGCATGGTAAGCCATCTCCATTGGAATACGCCATCAACATGATAGGATGAACTTGATCAGCAAAGATACTTAGGTATGTTGTGCTATTCAGATGTTTGTAATGGTCTGGCCCTCTTGCAACTTCAGTGCAAAATTATAGCTAATTTGCCTACAAACATCAGGTGGTCATAATAATCTGACCCCTCAGTGTGTGTATATATATATATATAACTTATGTACACAGGGAGGATCATTGACAGGTGTTTTAATTTTATGATCATTTTATTCAATTCAAATATCTAGTAGAAAATGTTTGAAAATATCAATATAATCTTCTTAATTTATATTAAAATTAAATCATATTAAACCATGTATATTAATTATTTTAATAAAGCCTTAATCTGTAAAATAAGACAAATAGTGAAAACTATGTAAAATCATTACTATGGTTACCTAAAACAATAATAAAAATACCAACATTATTTAATAATTCTACATTTGTTTTTTTAAATCTACCTAGGGTTATTTCTATTCTCCTAGCAGACTTGGTATAATCCGACAGAACTTAAAACTTAATATATACATTAGCATCTAATGGCTTAACAACCTTACATGATCTTAGTTACCATCTGATTGTTGATTGCAGTAGAGGGCTTAGTGACATCCCATGATTATCTAAGTCTTGATCACTAAGTCTCAGCATCAATTTAACAAGAAAAAGGAATTTATTACAATACTAGGGGCCCAGTGCATGAATTCCTGCACCTTGAAAGGAAATGTGGGCCATGAGGCTGTGGTGAGCACAGGAGCGGGTCTCGGACCATCCTCTGTGCCCTGCCCGGCCTCTCCCACCAGGGCCCCTGGTCCCGTCTGCCAGCAGCCCCACTCCCACTGCTGCCACTCCCATGCACCGATAGTGCCAGCCCCGCTAACAACCGCTGAGGGCGCGAAGCGATTGGGGCTGGCGCCAGCAGCAGGTGTAAGCAGGACCAGCGCTGTCAGTGGGTGCTAGTGGTGGCTGCTACCCCAATTGCCCCTCAGGAGCAGGGGGGAGCTGGAGAAACCCTCAGGGGCTATCAAGGCTGGCAGCCGCCTCTCGCATCCACTGAATGTGCCAACCAATCGGTATCAGCGCTGGGCGCTGGCAGTGGGTGTGAGTGGCGACTCAGGTACTGGCAGCCGGTGCAATTGTAGCCGTTGCCTGCAACAGATACGAGAGGTGGCTGCTGGCCCCGATGGCCCATTAAGAGCAGGGGCAGGTGGAGAAGCCCTGAGGGGCAATTGGGGCAACCGCTTACACCCGCTGACAGCACCAAGCTATCAGGGCCAGTGCTGGGCATTGGCAGTGGGTGCAAGTGGTGACTCCAGCACCGGCAGCGGGTGCAGGTGGGGCCTGCTCTGGCAACAGGTGCAAGTGCCGGGCGGGACCGTGGCACACAGTAGCAAAGAATTTTCAGTAACCACCAGAGGCTCGCCCGGATGACAGCGACTGATTTCCCGCCTTGGTCTGACGCCCCCACTCACCTGCTCCACCATCCAGCTGCAGCCAATTCCCGCCATATTCCACAATCTGCCACCTGCTGCCTACGCCTGCCATGTTCAGCACAAGCGCCCTGGTGGTCAACGCACATCATAGCAGCCGGCTGTTTGGTTGTTCAATTGTTCCGCTGTTCGGTCTATTTGCATATTAGGGTTTTATATATATAGATCATAAGTGTGTGGAGTCAGTGAAGATGACATGTTCCTTCCTTTTTGGTTTTTAACATGAGAACAGGAGCTATAGCATATTCTCAAATGGAAATAGAGAATGCGCTTTATCCTGTCCTCCCTTCTTTGACAAGTGCCTGTTGCGGTCACCTGAGAAATTTCAACTCATTTTTTACAGACTTAAATGAACTGTCACCACCTCCTGGAAGTTTCCCTGGAGCTAAAGGGAAGCGTTGGCACTTTTCTCTACCATGTCCCATGTAATATTTTCAAAGAACAGTTTATTGATTTTTAGACAAAGAAGAAAGTAGAAGACAGAAACATCAATATGAGAGCATTACATCTATCGACTGCCTCCTGCATGCCCACTACCAGGGATGGAACATGCAACCTGGGAATGTGCCCTGATAGGGAATCAACCAGCAATCAACTGAGCCACATCAGCCAGGGCAAGGATATCCTATCTAATAATAGACAAACATGGTAATTGACCATACCTTCGCTACGCCTCCCATTGGCTAATCAGTGTGATATGCAAATTAAGCCAACCAAGATGGCAGCAGCAACCACGCAGCTGAAGCGAGCAGGAGGCTTGCTTGCTCCAGTGATGGAGGAAGCCAAGGTTCCCCGCCTGCCGCGGCCTGGCTCTGAGCTCCGAAAGCAACAAAGTTTCAATTATAGAAGCTAAACAAACCCCAGATACCTGCTTTCAGCAGGCCATGGTCACAGAGCTGGAGCCAGCTCTTAGCTCCAGTGACAGCAACAAAGTTTCAATTTTAGAAGGTAAATAAATACCAGAATAAAAAAGAAAAAGAAAAAAAGGAGAAGCTGGGAGCTTCAGTTGCCTGCCAGCCTGAAAAAGGCCCTCAGCCCCTCACCCAGACTGGCCAGGCACCCCAGTGGGGAACCCCCACTGAAGGGGGTGTGACCAGCTGCAAACAGCCATCATCCCCTCACCTAGGCTGGCCAGGCACCCAAGTGGGACCCCCACCCTGAAGGGGGTGTGACCAGCTGCAAACAGCCATCATCCCCTCACCCAGGCTGGCCAGGCACCCAAGCGGGACCCCCACCCTGATCCAGGACACCCTTCAGGAAAAACCAGCCGGCCCCCACCCGTGCACCAGGCCTCTATCCTATATAGTAAAAGGGTAATATGCAAACTGACCCTAACAGCAGAAAGACTGGGAATGACTGGTCACTATGACACACACTGACCACCAGGGGGCAGACACTCAATGCAGGAGCTGGACATCCCCCGAGGGCTGCCGGGCTGCCAGAGGGATGTCTGACTGCCACTTTAGGCCCAATCCCCCGGGGAGCAGGCCTAAGCCAGCAGGTGGTCATCCCCCGAGGGGTCCCCAGACTGTAGAGGGCCCAGGCCAGGCTGAGGGACCCCCCCCACCCCGAGTGCACAAATTTTTGTGCACCAGGCCTCTAGTACTTTAATAAAGAATTATAAAAGTAAGTTTGTTTATAAATATTAAACAAAAGCACACAAATTTGGAAATAAAAAGTATACAAAAATTTAAATGAATTATTGGACTGTAATTGATGTTGTTGTGTATAGGTGCAATTACAGAATGTGATACAAAAAATTCTCCTAAAGAGTGATTTTTATTCATTTGTTTGACAATGTAGATAAGATTCTTTGAGATTTCACTCCAACTCCTTTTCAATTAAATTTAGAGGGTGACATTTGTTAATACATTATATAAGTTTTAAGCGTGCAATTCTATAATACATCATCTGTATCCGTTTTCTACCTTATTTTCTCATTAAGTTTTTATTTTTTGGAGTGCTATACAATCATATGTACATAAATATTTACAGATATTTACATATATACATATACTAGAGGCCTGGTACACAACTTTGTGGGGGGAGGGGGCATTGTTTCTCATCCCGGCCTGTGCCCTCTCACAATTCCGGACCCCTCAGGGGATGTTCAACTGCCAGTTTACAGGCCTAACCAGCAGTTAGACATCCTTCACACAATCTGGACACTGCATGCACCAGTGACCATACTTTTCATACAGGTGAAAGGCATCTTGCTGTTGTATGGGCAGCTACTTTTTTTGCCCTGATTATAAAAAGTAGCACATAACATGATCCTTCTGAGTTAGTAGTACCATTTTCCCCACCTTATGGGTTGAAAAACTGAAGCAGAGAAAAGTTAAGTAATTGGCTTTGTCACACAGTTTTAAGTGTCAGAATCAGGGCTGACCACAAAATGTGCAAGCCAGAGTCCATGCATGTCATCGCTGTATCACCCTGGTTTTTCAGTGTTAGAGTAGCCTTGCCAGGTTTTAATTTTTATATCTAAGGGACTGTTCCCAATATATAGAGTAGGGTCCCTAGGCCTAGCCAATGATCAGGGTTGATCTGTGTGGTGACCAGTAGGGCAATTGGGGGGCCCCCACTGGCACGCACCTTGGCTGGTGGCCTGGCGCTGCCTGCTTACTGGCCCTGTCCCCCCACCCCCACAGATCTGTCATTCCACAGGTTGTTCCACCATTCGGTCCATTTGCATATTAGGGTTATATATATATATTTTTTTCATTAGATATTGTGATATATGCATCAATACTTAAATGATTGCATTGTGGATTTCTTAGCAGAAATGCATGATCATTGAAATTCCATCTTTTCTACTATAAGTGCCTCAAAAGAGGAATTATTTTGTACATATGAGATAATAATAAATGCTCATATATTATAAAAAAAATTAAAAAAAAATTAAAAAAAATACTTAAATGACTGCTGAATAAATGGAATATTGATTTATTCCTTGGGATAGGCTTGGTTCTTATTATCTAAATACATTTGTTAAAATAACCTTTCCAGTGCTACTATAGAAAGGCGGCTAAATACATTGGACCAGATAGTCAGTAATTTTCCAAATATTGATAAAACATACTACCTATTTCAAGTAAACATTTTCTCTACACAATTCTTCTGAAATCATTTTTTTAACTAATTTGAATCATGCAAAATTTTTATTCAAATTTCAATTGCAACCTTTTAAAATATACAGGTTATAAATTCCATCTTGATCTACTTAATTATTTCTCTTGAGGATGTGAATGAATGTTTGTATTTCTTGATATCTTGATATTTTAATTATTTTTTGAGTTTGCTCATGCAGAATTTTTTTAAATTTTTTTTCTTTATTGATTAAGGTATTACATATGTGTCCTTATTGCCCCATTGATATTTTAATTTTAAGTCATATGTAAATCATAACCATCATAAATTATAGGACAATGTTTTAAATAATGATATTGAAAACCAAAGTGAAATCTTGAGACATAATAGCAGTTAGGGTAGACACTTATTGAATGCTAGGGCAATATATACATTTCCTTAGGAAGGGTTCTCTTTATGGAGAATAGGGGTGCTTCCTTATGGAATAGCAGGCAGGTTGGTTGTTAAAATAAGTAATAAAAAAAGACGTTACCTACTATCTCTCATCTCAATTCCTGGGATGAGAGACCCAAGGATTCAGGGATTACAATGATGATTTATTAGGAAAATACATTATATGAAATTGAGAGATAGTAGGTAATGTCTTTTTTTTTAAGGTAATGTCTTTATAATGTTCTTTGGCAATATTAACATGAGATTACATTTATATAACTGTTATGTAGTTTTATTACACATTTTATGAGTTTTGACAAGTGTTACTATACTTGTTTTGTCAAGAGCTACATCAATAATTTTTAATCAATGTGTAACAACTTGACATTTTCTACAGCTCTCAGAATTCCCATCCATATGAGTAATATACTTAAATTGCAAAACCCTATTTTATTTTTAGGTTGCTAAATACCACAGTTTCACAGAACTAAGTGAAAATGAAAATATTGACATAATGCAAAGTTATGACATTGATAAAATATTGCTGGTTGCCTTTATATATATTAACATTTATTCAAAATTTAATTATTTATATCATTCACTATCTATATCCTCCCAAATGATGAAATGATGTTTCTTTTAAAGTTATCTATCTATCTATCTATCTATCTATCTATCTATCTATCCTATATAATAAAAGGCTAATATGCAAATTGACCGAACAGCAGAACTACTGGTGGCTATGATGCACAGCTCAATGTAGGACCTGCCTCCTGGTGATCAATTCACTCCCACAAGGGGGAGTGCCACTCAGCCAGAAGCCAGAAGCCGGACTCATAGTTGAAGGGCAATGCGGCGATGGTGGGAGCCTCTCCCGCCTCCTCGGCAGTGCTAAGGATGTCCCACTGACAGCTTAGGCCCACTCCCCGCGGGATCCCAGACTGCGAGAGAGTGAAGGCTGGGCTGAGGGACCCCCCCCCCCCCCCCACCGCGCCTAAAAACACGAATTTCGCACCGGGCCTCTCATATATATATTATAATAGTAACAACAATTATAACAGCTAACAAAGGTACTCATCTAAGTGTTTTGCTTATAATAACTCATTTTAATCTCCTTCTGTTGATAACAATTTTTCCCTCTTTACAGATGAGACAGCCGAAGTACTCAGAGTTCCTACAACATGTTTATAATGGGTTGAATTTTCTTCAAAATGTAAAAGATATGTGAACTAAGAATGTAAATTTACATGGATGTTAGATGTAAGTACATTTTAGATGTCATTCAGTTAAAATGAGGTCACACTAGATTCCGATGAAATTTGGACAAAGGCACAAAGTCACACACAGACAATGCCATGTGATGGTAGAAGCAGAAACTGAAGTGGTAAAACTGAAAGCCAAGGAACGGAAAAGATGGACAGCTACCACCAAGAGATACAAAGAAGCCTAGGAAGGATTCTGCCTACAGCACAGGAGGGAGCATGGAGCATGGCCTGCTGACAATTTGATTTTGGACTTCTAGTGTCCAGAACAAGGATAGAATACATTTCTGTCATTTTAAGTCACCCATTTTACACTACTTTGTTACAACACCCCTAGGGAGTTGGTACACTTTTCAAAAGTCACGGAGCTATTAAATGTCAAGAACTGTGAAGGCTCCAAGATTTTACCCTTTTACTTAAAAGCCAATGAGTTAGTCTAACACAGTTTTATAGAGGCTGCTAGAAGCCATTTAACTACAGGAATAGAAACAAAGGACATTATTTCAGCAGAACAAACATATAAAATTTAACATATCTCTTCCAATTCCTCCTACACCAAAGCCCAGTGAGGGCCACAGATATGAGCCAATATGGATGCCTGCGCATGCACGGTTTGTATTGCAGGAGAATCCTGCGCTTAGGCCACCCAAATATTATAGGAAGTAAGTGTGTCTGTCAGTCTTTTGCTCTGGAAAAAGACAATTATGTCTAATCTTTCAAGGCAGTTAGCAAATCTTCCCTTTGTTTTGAAGGAAGACACTTGTTTTCCAGGGCTGTTCATCATATGCATAATAAATACGAACATCTTAAATCAAACTATTAATTGTTAATTTTGTTTTTTTATTGTAAATTTTGAAGCAATATTAATCTCACCCATGTTCTACAGAAATTTTATTAAAATATTGGGACTGTTTTCAAAATCCTTAAAGATTATAAATATATCTTTAAAAGAAATAAATAGTAAATACTTTGAACATATACTTGTTTCGCACTGTGGCAATTCCTTATTTGACTATGACATTAAAAGTAAATGCAATCTTTGCTTTAACAAATACTGATGTTCCCAATAAAGTTTGAAAGAAAGCAAGCAAGGTAAGGTATATTTCTTTCTCTCTGTCTGGCCTTTGTCTTTCTCTCTCTCTCAGGTCCACTGTATTGTTATTGAAATTAGCTTTTTAATTCTATATAAAATATGTTTTAAATAATTTTTAAATTATAAAATTAGGGTCTGAGACTCTGAGCTAATTCATCTAAAGTTCTCACTATATGTACTGAACAGAAAGGAGAAGGAATTTCCAATTCTAAATTCATACTCTTAGGACTATGATGATGGTTATTACTAGATAAATATGAAGTATACTTCAGTGATGAAACAGGGATTGATAATTTTAAAATTAACATTAGGAGATTAATCGCAGAAAATATAATATATTCTGCAGAATTTAATAGGGAGATGTAGATCTTTGTGTGGGAGTGTGTGCGTGTGCAATTACATAAATGTAGAGATTGCCTCACAGAAATAGTTGACATCTACTGTTATTTGTCCATGTCTGTTTTTTACAATTAACTCTCAAACATAATTGAAAGTGGACAAGTGATCACAGTCATCCACCACTTACCCACTGATTTGGCTTGATGAAATTTAATAAGGCTTCTATCTGCTTCACCGGCTCCAATGTTAGTGTTTGGATTGCCCGAGGTACAAAGTACTCCATCGTACCAGTTCATTCTGAGACTTGGCTGACCTCAGAGAGAAACATCTGTAGAAATGTCCTGTTTTTCCCCCTGCTCAGCCCACTTGCTTGCCCTCCTCCCCACAAGTTCCTGCAAGTATTTGGATTTTTCATGAATATTAAATTTTCTTACTTGCATTATTCTGTTTCCTTTTATAGTTTATAGAGAATGTAGAACTAATAAGACACAGGCATTTGTAAATCAAATAACAGGTGAACAATGTGTGTGTGTGTGTGTGTGTGTGTGTACTTGTGTAGAGAGAGCAATGAGATAGAGATACAGAATTTTTTAAAACCACATAACAAAAAGATGAAGTCAATATTATTTATTTATTTATTTATTTATTTATTTATTTATTATTTATTTATTTAACCTAGCAGAGCATCGGTGACTTTACTGTGTCCTGGTGCAGTGTAGGGAATAGAACTTTAGTGAGAGACATATTACTTCAAAACAACTTGACATTTTCCAAAGCTCTCAAAACTGAGATTCATTTTAATTCAACGTTCTTGTACCTGCTTTAAGTGGATAATGAGGTAAGTCATGCAACAGAAATTTTGAAGATGAAGGGACATGTTTATTTTAAAGCTGGCTGTGTCTATAACTAATACAATTTCACAATAAGCAGCGATTTCTGGGAGAAAAAACTATTTTTCAAAGTAAATATGTAAAATAAAGTGAGTCATTCATTGAATATAAATTTTAAAATTATAAATACATATGAACATCTTGTTAGACAAGAACATGTACAAACTTAAGCACTGGAAAGTGACTACATGTTAAACTAAATTAGTTTTCTATATAAAGTTATTCTGATGTATTTCTATTTGTAAGTGTTATGGCTTTCTAAAAGTTTTCTTATTATTTAAATATATTTATTGAGATATAATTTACATACACGCCATAAAATTCAATCTTTAAAGTTTATGATTCAATTGTTTTCAGTATATTGAAAGAGATTACATAGAGATGTTCTTAATTAACAAAGACGTCTCCCATTTTGACAAAGGTGTTCCATGTGCATATTTGGGGCTGGCTGCAACACCTGGCAATTTAAAACTCTGTCGTAGTCTTCACTTTTCTGTGTGTGCAGAGCCTCATGATCAGCTGGAGATGAGAGAGACGGGTTTTCTCAGATGCTTACTGGGCGTGTACCAAGCCTTAGCCTTACACACACACCAGTATGCATGGCTTTCTACATTTTCAGAAAAATGTCAGACTTTTTCAAAGCACCTTATGGACATTTCATTTTCTGCTTTCCTCTATGGCCAAACTCTGCCCACAGCCCTCTGTTGGTTGAGCTGATACTATGTGCACAAAGCCTTCACAATAATAGTTTTCTGTTAGCTTCAACTAACTGAGGTGGTCCAAGATCCCATTTCAACGGTTTAAGAATTATCTCCCAGGAGCCAAGGGCAAAGGTCTGACATTGGGTAAGGTCAATTGTTAAGCACACAATTCACAATTATTTTCAAAGTCAGTTGAACAATGCATGGACTTTATACATACCCATATCTAAACTACCAATTTCTTCTTGTCCTTTGTACATCTTTGAATGAACAGATATAACTTATTTACAGGACTAGAACTCTACAATACGGTGGTCATAAAGCATTATTTTCTTTTCTTATGACTTTAATGTACTTTATTTGCTAAGGGACTTCAAAGAAAAACAATTATTTTTACTTTGCTCACATTTTCCCCTTTTGTATGACACCATTTTCCACTAGTTTTCAGACAGTTTTAAAGTTTAGATGCTGATCATTTGTGTTTTAAGGAAATAGTAACTGAATAAAATATATTTTAAAATACTTATTTTTTTATAATTAAGATTTATAAAAGCTTGAAAAATGTAGAGTTTACTTACAGTTTTCACCCAGCTTCTAATGGTACTCTTTTTTTTTCTTTAATTGTTTTCAGAGAGGAAGGGAGAGGGAGAGAGAGAAAGATCAATGATGAGAAAGAATTATCAATTGGGTGCCTCCTGCACGCCCCACACTGGGGATTGAGCCCACAACCTGGGCATGTCCCTTGACCTGGAATCAAATTGTGACCTCCTGGTTCATAGGTTGATGCTCAATCACTGAGCCACGCCAGCTGGGAAACGGTACCCTCTTACATAAACTTAATAAAAATTATGAAAATGAGGAAATTAACATAGATATAATACTATTAACTAAACTTCAGACACTATTCAAATATCATTAATTTCCCACTAACATCTTCTTTTCTGGCTCAACATCCAATTCATGTTCCACATTGCACTTATTTGTCATATCTCCCTAGTTTTATTCAATATCTACACTAATAAAAGAGAAACATGCAAATTGGTGTCACACGGCTACCCTTCCCATTGGCTAATCAGGGCGATATGCAAATTAACTGCCAGCCAAGATGGCGGCCGGCAGCCAGGCAGCTTGAAGCGAACATGAGGCTTGCTTGCTTCAGTGACGGAGGA
>NW_005360641.1:1504016-1507178 GCF_000412655.1 Myotis brandtii
CCAGGCCTCTATTCTATTATAGTAAAAGGTAATATGCCTCCCAGCACCGGGATCAGCGTGACAGGGGGCAGCGCCCAAACCCCCTGGTCGGCCCTGTTCTGTGTGTGACAGGGTGCGGTGCCCCAACCCCCCCACGGGACCTGCTCTGTGTGTGACGGGGTGGAGCCATAACCACCCCATCGGCCCTGCCCTGAGTGTGACAGGGTGTGGTGCCCCAACCCCCTGATCCACCCTGCTCTGTCTGTGACAGGGGGCGGTGCCCCAACTCCCCTATCAGCCCTACTCTGTGAGTGACAGGGGGGAGCTCCTCAACCCCCTGATGGGCCCTGCTCTGTGCGTGACAGGGTACGGAGCCCCAACCCCCCTGATGGGCCCTGCTCTGTGAGTGACAGGGGGCAGCACCCCAACCCCCTGATTGGCCCTGCTCTGTGCGTGACAGGGGGTGGCGCCGCAACCTCCCCATCGACCTTGCCTTGAGTGTGACAGGGGGCGGTGCCCCAACCCTCCAATCGGCCCTACCCTGAGCGTGACTGAGGGTGGCATCGCAACCTCCCGATCCGCCCTCTCTGTGCATGACGGGGGGCGGTGCCCAAACTCCCGGATCGGCCCTGCTCTGAGCCCAACCAGGGGCTGCACCTAGGGTTTGGGCCTGCCCTCTGCCACCTGGGAGCAGGCCTAAGCCAGCAGGTCATTATCTCCTGAGGGGTCCCAGACTGCGAGAGGGCACAGGATGGGCTGAGGGACCCCCTCTCCCCCCTGAGTGCACAAATTTTTTTGCACCAGGCCTCTAGTATATATATAAAAGGTTAACATGCTAAGTGTCCGACCATCCGACCGGTCACTATGATGCGCACTGACCACCAGGGGGCAGACACTCAATGCAGGAGCTGCCGAACTGCAGTGACTTGGCAGCAGCTGTTCTCGGGTGATGCACCCCAAGATCAGAGAGGAGGGAGCCCGAATCCTCGTGGGGCCACGTGGTTCCACCGTTAGCTGTGGGTTATGTTGCTGCTGAGGCACTGTTGGTCCCAAGTCTGGTTTAATGCACACTTGCATTTGCATTCCACACCCTGTAAGACAGCAACTTTGCAGAGTGCCCTCTTGCACTCTGTCACCCCCTCAGGGGGTGTCAGAGAGCCGGTTTTGGCCTGATCCCCACCTGCCAGAGGGATCCCACTCACTTCACAGATGCCCTTTAAGCCCTGGCACCACCCCAGGTGAGGCCCACCAGGGAGGGACTAAGGGAGTTTGGCTCCAGGGTGTGTCCAGCCCATCTCTCCCAGTCCCACCTGCCAGCCAACTTCTAATTCATTTTCTTTCAATGTGCACAAATCCATGCACCCAATCACTAGTATATTATAATCTACTAGTATTATTATCTTTGTACATATTTTATGCTCAAATCATCTGAGACCATTGAGAACTCAGTCAAGCTGGATGAGCTCTCTTCAAATACATAATAATTATTTATATATTTTCTTTATTTTCTAGTGCCATAAGGTGTTTCTGTCTCATCTTCTACTTACTCTGTCTTAGTTATAGAATCAACTATTTCTTTTGTATTTATTTATTGAAAAATTAAGTGTTTAAAGAACAATTTTCCCCAGGATTTTTCTTTTTTTGAAATCCTTTGTATAGAACTCTACCAAGTCAAATGATGAGATGCATAAACATAAAAAATTCCTTGAGGATATATAGTTTAGTATTATCTCTTTTTTTTAAAAAAAAAAAAAAAGGTCTTAGAAATTTTATCCAATAAATTTTAAAATCCTACAAATATTCATACTGTGGAAAACCTTTAGGTAACACTTATAGATAGGCTCTGATACTGTCACATGCCTGAGTCATAGGATACCCATCTGCAACAATGATGTCATTAGCTAAGATGCACCCTCTGCCTATAATATTTGGAGCAATCTTTACTGTGCCTTATAGTAATTGTCTTAATTTTCATGACAAGTCTCATTGTTCAGGTAACCAGTCTTAAGTTCAGAGAGATTGACAACTTGATAATCATCCCATAGCTTGATGCGACTGGGAAGGGATTGACCTCAGGTGAATTGACTCCAGAGACTGTTCCTGAGAGTCACCTTTAATAGTGTTTTCTAATAAGCTTTCTAGCTAGTGTGCTTTGACAGAAAATAGTGAAAATATAAAAACACATAAATACACGAGTATGTGTTTTTATTTAAATTGGTTTAAATCCTTTTAAAGCATATGGCTCACAACAATTGAATCCTATATTATGGTAGGTTTCCAAGCAGAACATGACTGATATTCTCAAGGACCTTATTTTAACCACTGTCATCTGGACAAATATACCACTTGATAACTAAGGAGATGGATTATTTTATTTCTGTGGTTATTTGCTTAAAAAAAATCACAACCACAACCACCAAGAAAAACCACAACAAGCAGTTCCTAGAATTCTTCTACAAGGGCCACCTCATGAGTTTATACCCCAGTCCTAAGACAAGCAATGGTGATGTGAATACTATTTTAGTGAGGAAATTAGAACAATGGTTTTCTATGTAATGTATCCTGGGAATTCTACCATAAATAATTCTAGATTTTGGAATTTACTCACCTATTCCATATTTTAACAAATTATTGCATATGTCCAAAATGTTTTTTGGCAGCTATGGTCAAATATCTGAAAAAAACAGCAACCTCAACTTTCTGATGGCAGTGAGGAATGTGATTAAACACCGTTTCACATTTTTTTATACACTTAAGTAATATGAAGCTTTTCTCAGTCCATGTCCAGTTATTGTGGCTATACCAGATGAGAATGGCTCAACACTTAACGGTTTCTCTCAGTTTCCTTCATGTGGAGGATATGTAGTCAATAGATTTTATTAAAGTGGAATTTTGTCTTCATTTATATGGCAGCAAAATATATGTTTTTCTAGATTTAAACAAATCATCCTTTAAGTGAACAGACTTTCTGGAAATAATGAGTTGGCATAATCTCCCTGAAGTTAAAATAAATTAGAAAGTTTATTATATATAAACTAGAGGCCTGATGTACAAAATTCATGTAAGGGGCTGCCCTACCCACTGGTCATTCCAGAAGGTTGTTCCGGAAGGTCATTCCACCTTCTGGTCTAATTAGCATATTAGCTCTTTATTATATAGGACTAGGGGCCCGGTGCACAAAAA
>NW_005360641.1:1508351-1513464 GCF_000412655.1 Myotis brandtii
AGCTCTGAGATCCGGGCCGGCTGAAAGTGTTACAAAGTTTCAAACTGCCAGCTCAGAGGCCGGCAGCGCAGGCGCAGGCGGGGAACGTTGGCTTCCTCCTTCAATGAAGGAAGCAAGCCTCATGTTCGCTTTAAGCTGCCTGGCTGCCGGCCGCCATCTTGGCTGTCAGTTAATTTGCATATCTCCCTGATTAGCCAATGAAAAGGGTAGCGGTCGTACGCCAATTACCATGTTTCTCTTTTATTAGTGTAGATACTCTATATAAAGCAAAAATGTCTTTTTTAAAATTTATAGATGCCTTCCTTCAAAGAGCTAAGGAATTGTTTTCATGCTATACACCTAAAATACTAAATTTAACTTATATAATTAACATTCTGTTTCTCTGCTGGTCTCTAATCCTATTATTGATAGGAATAAAACCATATATTCATCCTAGTCTGTTTATTTCTCAACTGTATTCATGGCACATATCGAGCCCTCAAAAATATTTTGTTAAAAATGATTAAACTGACACTTTAAATGTTTCATTTTTATGACCAGTGATTTCATTTGCCAAAAGAGAAATAAAAAAATAAAAAATAAATAAATAAAAAATTGTCTTAGGTGGAAATTGTACAGTATTTCATATAGGGTAAAATAATTTATAGATATCAACTTTGATCTAATAATGTAGCAAAGATATAAAGCAACTTTGAAAGAAGAAAGGGTTCTTTGGATTAGTTTAAAATATTAGTTGCTAGGAATAGGGAGAAAAGAATGAAGATTGATTAATTTAATTATATTAAGTTCAATAGTATTTTTACCCTTAAATAATCACCACCAAAATTCCCCAGAGCAGTGATTTATATTATGAAGACCATGACAAGAATATCTATATGAAATAGTATACCTTAAAAACTTCATTCAATATACACTGAGTGGCCAGATTATTGTGACCACCTGACGTTTGTAGGCAAATTAGCCGTACACTGCATCGTATGGGATATGGAAGCCGAAAGCCTGTTCAGACACCTTTGCTGTCTGCAGTTACCAAGATAAAACGTCTCCAATTCGCACAGGAACACAAGGATTGGACAGTCGAGCATTGAATAAAAGTCATGTGGTCCAATGAATCATGTTTCCAGTTGTATCATGCAGATGGCAGAGTGAGAATTTGGCAGAAACAGCATGAAAGCATGCACCCCACATGCATGAGTACAACCCTTCAAGCTGGTGGGGGCAGTGTTATGGTTTGGGGCATGTTTTCCTGGCATGATTTGGGCCCTTTAATTCATGTGGAACAACGTCTGAATAGCACAACATACCTAAGTATCGTTGCTGATCAAATTCATCCTATCATGTTGATGGCGTATCCCAATGGAGATGGCTTCTTCCAACAAGACAATGCGCCATGCCACGGTGCTCGTATTGTGCAGGAGTGGTTTCAAGAACATGAGGGAGACTTTACCTTGCTTAGGTGGCCCCCACAATCACCAGATCTCAATCCAATTGAGCATTTGTGGGACGAAGTTAAAAGAGCCATCAGGCAGCTGGTTCCACAACCATCAAATCTCACAGAACTGGACAGTGCTATTCATCAGGCATGGTGTCAGATTCCTCGCATCACCTTTCAACATCTCGTGGAGTCAATGCCAAGAAGAATCGCCGAAGTATTGAAGGCAAAGGGTGGCCCAACGAAGTACTGATGGGGTGTCAAACAGGCATTCCTTTGGCTTCCATATCCCATATGATGCAGTGTACAGCTAATTTGCATACAAATGTCAGGTGGTCATAATAATCTGGCCACTCAGTGTATATTAGTTGAGAAATCATTTCATTCTAGCAATGTTCCTGGCTCTGGTTATAGCAATTAATTCATAATTTTGTCAAGTCTAGATAAAGAAAAATGTCTAATATAAACATACAAGTTATAATTTTATATTTCTTGAAATCATGAAATATAATGCTTTTTCTAGCTCACACCTTTCTTTTGATAGTATATCCTTTAGAAGTTGTTTTATGGAGGGTCTATCGGTGAAAAGCCTTTTCAAGTTTGATTGTATAAAAATGTCACTCATAAACAGTACATTTGAGAGTTATGAAAGCATAAATAAAATACCTGATAACTGAATTAAGGGACATTTTAAGATTCAAAAGAAAAAACATAGGATTGTCTACTTAAAATGACTAGAAGTGTTTTAGTGTTCGTATCCATTGTATTACATTCCAAAAATTATTAAATCTCTGTTGTGTATATGTTGCAAATATGTTCTCTCATTTTAGGACTTGTTTTTCTTTCTTCCATAAAAGCTTGTTGTGATGAAAAGAAGTTATTACTAATATAAGCAAATTATAATTTTTTCTATGTACACATTTTGATCTTTAACAATCTTTTTACTGCTACAATGTAATTCTTTTCGTCTCTTTTCCCAAATCTTCTCTTTAAACTTATGGTTGGACTGCCATTTTGTTTTATCAGTAGCAGCATTGATATTTTGATTTGCCAAATGTCTATATAATATATCCACCTTTCAACTTATTCTGAACTCGGATGAGGAAAAGGATGGTAAGCCCTACATATCTCAACATGAACACATCTTTGTTTTTCGCCATTGTAAAAATCATTATTTTTTCTTAAAATTATATTATGTGCATTTTTATTCATCTAGTTTTTCCAGTTAACAATATAACTTGATGTCAGTGCATCATGTTATTCCATGTAAGTACAAATTTACCAATGTACTTTTTAAAGTCTGCATAAATCCTATCCTGTGGAAGTTTCATAATTTATTTAATCTGCTTCTCCCAAACATGAAACAATTATATCAGGCTGCCTCCTCAAGAAAAAACAATATAATTCTTAGTCTTGATGCAGATTACTGGAGTCAAAACATGATTTTCCTTCCCATCAATGTTTGTTAGTCAATAAGACACCTACTGACTAACTTATCTCCCACTTCTCTTGGTCTTCAAATACATATGTTAAAAAAAAATCAATTTTATGCCCTAACTGGTTTGGCTCAGTGGATAGCGCATTGGCCTGCGGACTGAAGGGTCCCAGGTTCGATTCCGGTCAAGGGTATGTACCTTGGTTGCATCACATCCCCAGGAGGGGGTGTGCAAGATGCAGCTGATCGATGTTTCTAACTCTCTATCCCTCTCCCTTCCTCTCTGTAAAAAATCAATAAAATATATATATTTTTTAAAAAAGCAATTTTACTTTTATTCTTGGACTGCCTATAAAAGACACAACCCCAGCATTATCCCACAAAAATGGATATCCAGCACTAGCCAACAAAATTTTTAAATTTCTCATGTTTACTAGAAGCTGTCAAATGATAGTGAATGAGATCCACACATAAATATCAAAAAAAACTTTAATATGCCAGTTGTCAAAATTAACCCTTTACATACAAGTCCCTACTAAATTATTAGAATACATGTTTTTAAATATTTACATGGAGATTTCTGTGAATTGATACATTTACACTATAATAGGAAATCCCAATTTTCTTAGACACCTTTGCCCTTATTCCTGCATTTTTGTGTCTTTTTCTAAGCTTAGATTTCAAATATCTGTGATTTTATCACATCACAGCATCCTAAAACTTGCTGCATTCTTCTTTATTTAGAACATGTATCTGTACAAGCCAGAAATCTTTATAAAATGATTTACCTTCTCTAACCATGCAGGCTTTTGAGCACTACCTATATAAATTGGTTCCATCATAAATGCACAGACACTGACCATTAAGGGTCACTGAAAAATGTCCTGAATCACTGCAACACTTCCCTATGGCACTCATCTTTCTAGATAGCTTTTGAAATCAATTCCAGTCTCTGCAAAACTTGGCAACCCTATTTTCATCTGTATTCACAACAGAAGGCATTGTCTTCTAGTACACAATCAATTAGAAAACGCTAGATTGACAGACTACTCAGTTTCTTCTGCCAAATGCCTGGCACCCATGTCCATCATGTGTGGGTTTTTTTCTACTTCTTTTGTATTGGAGAGGTGTTCCACTTTTTTATATGCATCTTATTCTCTCAAAATCTACATTTACTTTATTTTTTATCTGTATTTTCAACCATTCTCCATACATGTCTTTCCCATCCAGCTTTTTTCAGTAGATGCTTACACAAACAAAAACCCTCCTCAACTGCTACTATAGGTCCCTCTAGTATATATATATATACTAGAGGCCCGGTGCACGAAATTCATACACAAGTGGGGGGAGGGGTCCCCTCAGCCCAGCCTGCACCCTCTCCAATCTGTGACCCCTCGGAGGATGTCCAACTGCCAGTTTAGGCCCGATACCCAGGATCGGGCCTAAACCGGCAATCGGACATCCCTCTCACAATCTGGGACTGCTGGCTCATAACTGCTCACTTGCCTGCCTGCCTGATAGGCCCTAACTGCCCCCCCCCCCTGCAAGCCTGATCACCCCTCACCGCCTCTGCCTGCTGGCCTGATTGCCCCTAACTGCCCCCCACTGGACTGGTCACCCCTCACTCCCTCGCCCCCTGCCGGCCTGGTCACCTCACACAGCCTACTGTTCAGTCATTTGGTCATCCCTCACTAACCCCTTTGCCAGCCTGGTCGCCCCATGCAGCCTGCTATTCGGTCGTCTGTCCAGTTGTTTTGGTCATGATGGCCCCTGGTTTTTTATATATTAGGATATATATATGCTTTTTTTCTCTTCTTTTCATGATATATCAAAAAACTGCTTAGCTTGCCATCTCCATTTCTACATCCTCCACTCATACCTCACTGAACTTATTAATAGCTGCTGAGCATACCACATATTTGAAACAACCTCTATTTCTTATACTAATATTTCACCATGTCATTCAAATCTAGGTTTTATTTTTTTCATCCTGATTGCTTTGGAGGGACCTTTTGACACTGCTGAGCACACTGGCCCTCCTTGAAATAATCTTACCCCTGGCTTCCTTGAAGCACCACCTCTTGGATTTTCTTCTTATTTACTGGCTACTCCTCTTCACCCTCCACTCAGTTTCATCCTCTACTACCCAATCCTTAAGTAGGAGAAAATGTCAAAGTTGTGTCTCAGGTGCTATTATGTTCACATCCCTTGCTTTATTTCATCCATCCTAATGCCTTTAATTATAC
>NW_005360641.1:1513512-1525853 GCF_000412655.1 Myotis brandtii
GAGGCCCAGTGCATGAATTTGTGCACCAGTGGGGTCCCTTGGCCTGCAGAATTGGGCTGAAACTGGCTCTCCAACATCCCCCAAGGGGTCCCAGATTGTGAGAGGGCTCAGGCCAGGCTGAGGGACCCCGCCGGTGCATGATCGGGGCCAGGGAGGGACACGGAGGTTGGCCAGCCAGGGAGGGACCATGGGAGGGCTCCAGGGCATGTCTGGCCCATCTTTCTCAGTCCCGATTAGCCTAACCCCAGTAGCAAGCTAGCCTAATCAGAGTGTCTGCCCCCTGGTGGTCAGTGCACATCATAGTTACTGGTCAACTGGTCGACTGTCTGCCTCCTGGTGGTCAGTGCACATCCTAGTGATGGTTGAGGAGCCTTACCATATCATTAACATATTACACTTTGATTGGTTGAACGGCCAACCAGATGACACTTAGCATATTAGGCTTTTATTATATAGGATGGTCATTTCTCCAATGGTTCAGAGAAATGCAAATATCTCCAAGACCTTTTTGCTTTTATGCCTCTTAACCATATCAAATCCACAACACTAAAGTGAGCTCAGAATTATCTTTATTACATCCAAAACCTTATCCTGTTCCTTATACTTTAAATAGCACTAACTTTCAAGTTAAAAATCTGAAACCCATAACTTACTCTGTTGTATCTTCACTCCTTATAATCATTATATCCTGAAGAAAACCTATTTTAATTATTTGTTCTATATACTTCTTTACATTTATATGAGCTACTCTCCCCTTGTTACTGGACATTTTTGCCTCAGCTTACCCTTCTTTAACAATTTAGTATATTCTGTATATAGTCTTCTTTATGCTCTTAGTATATGCTGAAGTTCTTCTTCCTTGGGTCATTTCTTTGATAAACTCTTATTCATTCATCAGACCTCAGATCAACCATCACTTCTTCAAGAAGCCCTTCAAGATTAGATTAGGTACACATACCATAACCTATAGAGTACCATGTACATTTTTTTATAGCATTCATTCCACTTCATTTTTTTGGCTGTTATATATATCTCAAAGAATGTTCCATAAGCATAGAACCAGTTTATGCATTATTTAAGTATTGTATTGTCCATGCAAAATAGCCTAAACATAAGATTTAAAATGTATGTGTTAATTATTTTCCAATGAATACTTTTAAGATGTTGGTTTCTACAAACAATGCTGCCGTAAGCATCCTATACATTTATATTTCCATGTATTTTTAAAAATATTTATATTAAACTCAAAATTAAATTATATATACTTTTTTTCAAAGATCATGCATATTGCAAATCAAATACTTGTACAAATCTATGCACTTCCATTAAAGATTGTGTGAAAGTGTGTGATTTTCAAACTATGGCTAATTTGGAGCATTATTTTGTAAAACTAAAAAGAAGAAATAAGCCTTCATCATTATCTTAGTTGGAAGTCCACTTATTACTCTGGTTTTAGAATATTTTGCTAATTGGATATATATTCATTTGTAAACTATTTTTCTGGAAACTTTCCCACTGCATTTTTGAAAAATTTTTAATTAATGAGACTCATTTGTTTTTCAAGTATAACTATAAATATTGATTTGAAAGCAATGCTGTTGCAGAAAATGTCATGTGTCTCAATTAATTTGAAGGATTGTTTCACAAATAATGGAGAGTGTATAAATAAAAATTAAAATGCATTTAGCTATAATTATTTCTAAACAGTGCCTAGAAACACATTTAATAATAAGTGCTACCTTTATGGATTACACAGTAATAAATATTTTAAATTCCATTTGAAAATACTAATTGTATTACCAAATAAATAAATGAGGTTTTAATTGCATAATTATGTGAATAGAAACCTATGACATGCCTCAAATCAATATAAAAATTAACAATTTATTCATGTTAATAAAATTTCAAAGTATTTGATAAATACAGACAATTTATAGGTTCAGAAGGAAAACAAATTATAAACCAAAAAAATGAAGACAAGACAGGAGCATGATTTGTTATCTCACCCAAGACTATCCTAGAACAGAAATTATCTGAAGATTGATTTACCCTTTATCTTTCATGTTTGCAACCTTTCGAGTCTAGATGGCTGTCACTATTATGATTAGGATTGAACATTAGCTCTACACACAACATTGAGTAGATTAGGAAGCAAAATTGGAATTCTGACAGCCATGACTTGGATATAACCATCCTGTTCATTTTCCTCCTATTTATTCTTGCTATATTTCTTATTTAATGTTAGGAAGAAATACAAATTTGTAATTTTCTTTGAAGGATAGACAGCATATTATGGTTGCTTGCAACAGTAGAGTAATTTATCTTTACACTGAGATGAAATCCTGTAAAAACATAACAAATGATAACCCTATTTGACATTATTTCAAAGTATAATTTATTTTTTTTATATTAGTTACTATAAGAGATATCCAGAGACAAATTTTAATTAAGTAACACATTAATATAAATTTAAAGGTGATTTTATTATTGTAATTAGACTTTAGATTATTACAAATTATTAAGTTTACATATTTGTGCTTCTATTGGATGTGCCATTATTTTTTATTATCAAGTTATACATATATCAATATTTATGGTTATATATATATAATTACAAATGAGATATGCTTTAGAAGTAATTGGCAATAGAAACTCACATTTAAGGTTTTTTTAAAAAAATATTCTAAACAGTATTAATGGAATAAACCAGATTTAGTAACTAATATACATTGAAATTTTTATATATGAACTAGAGACCTGGTGCATGAAAATTCATGCGCTGGAGGGGGGTGTCCCTCAGCCTGGCCTGCCCCCTCTCACAGTCTGGGAGCCCTCAGGGGCGGGAGGCAACCTGGCGATCAGGGGAAGGCGATGCCCCTATCACACCTCTGCTGCTGCCACTGCCGGCAGCACAAGCCTTAGCCGGCCCTGGTTACCTGAGCCTTGGGCGGCCCTGGGAGGCCAGGCAGCTGCCATCTGAGGCTTGCCTACACCTTGGGCTGGCCCTGGGCAGCTGGGCAGCTGGGCAGCTGACATCAGAGGCTTGCCTACACTTCAGGCCAGCCCTGGGTGACTGAGGGGCTGAGGGGACTGGGCACTGCCATCTTGTGACTGTGGGTGCTGCCATCTTTGAGGGCAAGGCAGTCAATTAGCATATCCCCTCCTTAATGGCTGTGGGTGCTACCATCTTTGCAACAGCATGAGGGTCAATTAGCATATTCCCTCTTTATTAGATAGGATAAGGATTTATTTTTATAGCCAGCAGGGGTAGAAGGAATTTCAATGAGTTCGATATATTTGGATTAAAAACATAAGAAATTTTGCCCTATTTATTTCATTGTATTAGATTTATATACACTCATTTAATCTTTTCTCTGTGTGTATATGTGTGTATTTATTCTTCCCAATAAGTAACATATCTTAGGTTACTTTTTATTCTTGAAAGCCACTAGTATGGGGTATAATATATATCAAGCACCAAATGTATATATTTTTCTATGACAAATATGAAAATGTTATAAATCCTATCAAAAATTGAGTGTACATTCATAGGGTCACAATAAATAATATATTTTTGCTAAGTAATGTTTTCTGTATCCATATGATGAGATTAAATGCACACATAAATAACCTTATAAAAATAGAATTTGTAATAACATTAAATGCTCATGATAAATGGAAATGTTTTATATAAAGTCAAAATAAATATATACATAATTATAAAATATAAATAAATGACATTATAAAAGCATAATGTTTGATGTGAATGTACCCATTGGACTAGTACATTTTAAAAAAGAAAAGAAAATAAATATTAGAGTAATGTTAATGAGTATTCATAGTGTGTCTTCATTTACTTTTATAAGTTAAAATATAATTTAAATCATTACCATAATTGACAAATATTAATATATCAACAAAAACTTAAATATTGTGTGCTGAAACATTTGGCTGTAAATTCTGATATATGGCTAGTATGTTGGTAAATTTGTCATTTACAAATCTTGGACAAAAGGCAAACATTTTTTTTCCATCTTTCCATCCAAATATTAATCCACTGAATTTTCAGACAGCTATCTATCTAAATAAAAGAAAGACCTTAGAGAAAAGGGAGACACAATCACAAATATATGTAAAGTAACATACCGTTCCTTTGTCTTTTTGCATATACTCTTTCTGTGTACAAATCTATTTATCTGTCTGTCCATATGTATGTCGTTGTCTGACTGTCTCTATTATGTTTCTCATAGGGTACTTCAAAGCCAGATAGCACCCTTCCCTTTCTGTGACAGTGTAGTGACTCAATGCAAAGTTTCAGAAGCCAAATTAAGCCATATTTTGAATAACCTTTTGTTTGGCTAGAGTGGGCAGGGGGCAAATCCAAAATGATGTTTTAGAACAAAGATTATTTGGGTACTGAAAAAAGGATAACTTAGAGGTGAAAGATTGCTAAAGGTGAAGGCTGACAATCACTGAACAACATGGTTTTCCTGTGTAGCTTCAGAGACTTAATATGAATATGCATTTGACATTAGAGGAAAATAAAACAGGTAAGTAATAATGACTTCATACATTTTGTAATTTTTTAAATCATATTATAATCATGAATAATTTTATCTTGATTTTTTTAAATCTTAAATTCAAGAATCTGTATTTATTTAAAAACAGTGCACCTAGTTTTGGAATAAATTTCCATTTTCACCTGGACTCTGGATAAAGCTTCAAAATGTATCTTCTTATTTCCTTTTTTTACAAAAAGCCTCCTTAGCATTTAAAACATATAACTTCCTTTGCTCCATTGCTGCATAAAACTTTCTGCATGTTTTCTAATAGAAAATGTCCAAAATTGTGAGCATAAGAACTTTAAAGAGATAACAAAAATAATTATGCTGAAACTACTAAAAATAAATAAATAACTCTGGCTCTTTATCTAAGTAAGACACTCTGTAAAGCCATTTACACTTAAGAGCAAATTTAGTCCTTTAAGTCACATGAATTAAGGTTTATCTTCAATTTAGCAATGAAGACACTGAAATAAACACTCAAAGATAGGGCGTGAGAAGTCCAACTGAAAGCATTGGCATCTCTATTGTCAAAGCCCATGCTTTAAAGCTGTACATACTTGTGTTACATAAGATTCTATAAGATTCTAAGATCTGGATTCATCCTATTCACCTTGTCTCTTTATCTAACAAACCTTAATGAATACAATGTTCTTAGATACCTTCATCAAAGCTAGTCATTCTGAAATATCCTTTGACTTTCACTTGCTCCATGAACTCCTTTTCTTTCCTGCATGCTGCAACTCAACACTGAAAGCATAGATTAAAAATGCTGTTATTTTGCCCAGCTGGTGTGGCTCAGTGGTTGAGCATGGACCTATGAACCAGTCAGGGCACATGCCTGGGTTGTGGGCTCTGTCCTCAGTATGGCATGTGCAGGAGGCAGCCAATCAATGATTCTCTCTCATCATTGATGTTTCTATCTCTCTCTCCCTCTCCCTTTGTCTCTGAAATCTCTATATATAAAACTCTAATATACAAATAGACCAAATGGCAGAACAACTGAACAACCGGTCGCTATGACGTGCACTGACCACCAGGGAGCACAGGCGGAACATGGAGGGCAACGGCAGTGGCAGGATGGTGGAGCAGGTGAGTGGGGGCACCAGACCAAGGCTGGGTGCCTGTCACTATCATCAGGGCGAGCCTCTGGTGGTTACTGAAAATTCTTTGCTCCCGTGCACTGCAATGCTGCCTGGCACTCGCACCTGCTGTTGGTGCTGGAGCCGCCACCTGCACTTACTGTCAGCACCTGGCACCAGCCCCGTTTTCTCGGCGCTGTCAGTGAGTGCGAGCGGTGGTGGCCAGCCCCAATTGCCCCTCAGGGCTTCTCCACCTCCTCTTGCTCCTGAAGGGTGATCAGGACCAGCCGCTGCCTCTCACACCCACTGCTTGTGCCGGTCCTTATCACTCCGCACCATCAGCAAGTGTGAGTGGGGCAAGCGTCGTCAGCGCATGGGAGTAGCAGCGGTGGGAGCGGGGTTTCCAGAAAACAGGGGACTGGAGTCCATGGCAGGAGGGTTGGGTTGGGGTGTGGAGGATGGGCAGAGACCCACCCTTGTGCCCACAGCAGCCTCACAGCCCACAGTTCCTTTCAAGGTGCACAAATTCGTGCACTGGGCCCCTTGTCAATAATAAAAATGTATTTTAAAATGCTGTTATTTTGTTCTACTGGGATTGTATATGTAGCTTTTACACACAATGCTACTTCATGTGTGTGCATGTCTTTCCTCCCAGTTAAGTTATCTTAAGGAAAAAATATTAGCTCTTTTGTAGTTGTATGTCTGCTGTCTGGCATAGTTTATGGCATCAAGTATGCATTCAATAAATTTTTGTTAAATTCTTTCAATTCACTTAGATTTAATTCTAAAGAACATTCATTAGCTAATTACTTTGCAAATCCCTAAGAGATCCAAATATAAAAAGGACAGGGCTACTGCCTATGAGAAATAAGTAATCATATAGTAGATACTAGAGGCCCAGTGCATGAATTCATGCACGGTTGGGGTCCCTCGGCCTGACCGGTGATTGGGGTCCCTTAGGGCCAACCAGCCAGAATGTAGAGGGAGGGACAGTGGGAGGTTGGTTAGCTGCGGGAGGTTAGTTGTGGGAGTGCACTGACCACCAGCGGGGAGCTCCTGTGTTGAGCGTCTCCCCCTGGTGCTCAGTGCGTCATCATAGCGACCAGTTGACCGGTCATTCGGTCAACCAGTTGTAATGGTTGCTTAGGCTTTTATATATATAGACTAGAGGCCCAGCACATGAAATCATGCATGGGTAGGGTCCCTAGGCCTAGCCTGCAATCAGAGCCATCTTCTGCCTTTTCACCAGTCCCCAGGCCTGCCCCACCACCGACACCCACCCTGGTTCCCCATGGTTCCCTGTTGGCCATCCAGCGATCAGAGCCTGCGGGCTGCGAGGAGGGACCTAGAGGTGGTCAATGTACCTCACAGCAACTGGTCAATCATTCATTCTGGTCGTTATGCTGTTATGGTCACTGGACTTTTATTATATAGGATTATAATTATCAAGGCTGTTTCCCCACTGATAATTTAAAAAGATCAAAAATCCATTTTAGTTGTCATTTATCAGTATATGAAACACATATATCAAAATTTTCATGCTAAATCAGAACTATTTGTGAGTTATCCAGTATGTGCAGTTTAGTATACACAGAAATTAGGGAATTTTAAAATAGGTTTATTATCACATCTTCAGTGACTTTTTTTCAAGCAGCAGAACACCACTAGCTGCTGTGCTGGTTTTAACATCCTCTATTCTTTGTGATATTTTATTAAATATAACATGTATAAGGATCATCTATTTTAAAATATATTATTTCATGTATTAAAATAATTGTGCTATCAACCTTTATTTTTGGTAACTCAGATATATCTATATATTTATGCCTATATATCTATAAAACATCTATATCTATCAATAACATCTCTTTATATACCTATATCTATATCTCTGTATTGGACTATTATTAAGATGACTTAAATTTTATTGGTACTAAATATCTTTCACTAACCTTTTGTAAATTGTATAAGAAAGAGCTTGAAATAAAAATATTGAAAAATATTGTGAGTGGTATAATGAAAAAAACATTTAAACATAAATAAGTTAATTTTAAGAGAAAAATGAAAAATATCATAACAGCACTATTGAATATACTCTGATAACATAGCATATACTTAAATTTTACCCTTTTGAAATTTAGTTGTGCTTCCTAAAACAGGTAAGATATGTTTTATTTTGCATGAAATAAAATTATGATTTTTATTACATTTTATAATTTTATAAATTACATGTTTATATTTATTTATATGATTTAAATATTTATGGGTATTATTGAATTATAAAGTTAATATCACATTAGTTCAAATGTACTATCTACTTTAAATCACTTATTATAAATAATAAAAAATGAGGACACTATTAATAATTGTTTTAAAATATTTTATATATGTTGCCATGTGTTATAAATATTGGTTTGTGTATTTAACTTAGCAAACATGAGAAATGTTTATATACACAGTATTGCTATAGTAATTGAAACAAATTAAATGTTATTGAGGTACCATTTTTTGGCACACCAACTTATAGCATGTACTAGTCAGTTACCAGTATAAGCCATATACTGACTAACATCATTTTTAAAAAATATATATTTTTATTGATATCAGAGAAGGAGGGAAAGGAAAAGAGAGAAAGAAACATCTATGATGAGAGAGAGTCATTGATCAGCTGCCTCCTGCACACCCCACACTGGGGATCGAGCCCACAACCTGGGCAAGTGCCCTGACAGGAAATCAAACCTCAACCTCCTGGTTCATGGTTAATGCTCAAACACTGAGTCACACCAGCCAGGCATTTTAAAAATATTCTTTGTTATTTGTTTTATCCTCAATTTGATCAACACTGAATAATGTGAATGTGTACCTTGCTAAGTCTAAATTCAGAACAATACATTTTTGTTAACACATATATGTCAGTAACTACTTTATCAATTTATATGCCCTGTGATGTTATGTTGAATCACATTCTTAGTTTGCTTAATTATTAAGAGTGAGTAAAAACATGAAATTTCTAAAATCTTAGAAATAATTTTTATTTATATAAATTCTCCTTTATACCTAAATTATCAGAAAATATCTTTGACTATATTTTGAATATATATTTAGCATAGGATACTAGTAAGATGGTCCTGGCTGGTTTGGCTCATTGGTTAGAGCAGTGATGGCGAACCTATGACACGCGTGTCAGAGGTGACACACGAACCCATTATTTTGGTTGATTTTTCTTTGTTAAATGGCATTGAAATATATAAAATAAATATCAAAAATATAAATCTTTGTTTTACTATGGTTGCAAATATCAAAAAATTTCTATATGTGACACGGCACCAGAGTTAAGTTAGGGTTGTTCAAAATGCTGACACACCGAGCTCAAAAGGTTCGCCATCACTGGGTTAGAGCATCGGCCTGAGCACCAGATGGTCGTGGGTTCAATTCCCAGTCAAGGGCAGGTACCTAGGTTGCAGGTGGTTGCAGGTTTAAGGTCCTGCTTAGGACATGAGCAGGAGGCAAACAATAGATATGTCTCTCTCTTGTCGATGTCCCTCTCTCTCTTTCTCTCCCCTTCCTCCCTCCCTTCCACTCCTTTTAAAAAAAAATCAATGGAAAAAATATCCTGGGGTGAGGATTACAAAAACAAAATGAAACACACAAAAAGACCAGTAAGATGGATAATGTTGTGTGACCACTGTAAGATCACATTTAAGCAATATAAACTACATTTATTACACAATGAAAATTATCTATTTTAACTTTTTACATTAATTTTTTTTATTACAGGTTGCATTCATCCCTATTTTGTACTAGTTTCAGGTGTACAGCACAGCGAATATTCATTCATATATGTTACAAAGTGTTCCCTTTTATAATTCAATTGCCCATCTGGCACCATAAATAGTTTACTACAATATTGTTAACTATATTACCTATGCTTTTCCTTGCAAACCCTTGCCTATTTTGTAACTACAAACTAGTACTATTTTTAAATTTTCAACTATATTCACATTTTAGTTTTTTATTTCTCGTAAGTACCCGAAAGGTTTTCACCATGAGGCAACTAAAGCCATTAATTAGAGCTGGCACTTTTGTTAAATTTACATGATAAATGTAAATATATTATCAGTATGTTAATTTTCATTCCTAGTTTTCTTTTTTAAAATCTAACTAGTTTCATGTAACAAAACACAAATGAAATTAGTTGGCACTGCCATAAAAGGCATAGGTGGAGAATTAATACTTTCTAGTCTTAAGTATGTATCCCACTTCATAAATTTTGCCTCCTGATATCCTCACCTCATTTTAGGCATAGCAAGCACCAAAAATGACAATGGGTATTAACATTTAATTCCTTGGCCCTGGCCAGTGTTGTATAGTGGTAGAGCCTTAGTCCACATTTGATGTGTCCTCTCACATCGATGTTTCTCTCTCTCTCTCTCTCTCTCTCTCTCTCTCTCTCTCTCATCTTTCTCTTTCCCCATCTCTCCATTCCACTCTCTATAAAAACCAATGGGGAAAAAAATATCCTCGGGTGAGGATTAACAAGAACAACAAAATGTAATCCCTTGGATCTTGAAAGCTTTTCAGTCTTCAAAGAAGGCTATTTCCAAGCAAGTGTTCTTGGGACTCTATCATTGTCTGTTTATACTTTGTTAATTTCCTCAGAGTTGATAGTTAGAGGATTTAGAATGATTGTGATTCCTAAGAAATGGACATGTCATCAAAGTGAAATTAAGTAGTAGTCACTCAAGCAAAAATCCTTTCCAAACTTTGCCCAGCCAGCTGAGCAATCATACAATCAATAAGGGGAGGGGGGGGGTTAGAAATAAATAAAAGATAGAAATCAGTGGTTTCCTTTACTTTAGAAATGAGAAATGTCAAAATGATCATTTTGTAGTCATATGCTAACCTAGCATATTGCAATCACCATTTAGGAACATGCATTGATTCACTGAATTGAACAGTGGACATCCTAAATGGGACAGCTGAGACTCCCAATTACATTGTAACAGAGCCTCTGGAGCATGAAGGCAAGTTAAATATAAAAAGAATGTGCTCTGTTCACAAGCCATTTTTATTTGCAACACAAAATTTTAATGACCTTGGTCTCATTGCAGCCTTTGATGCTCAACTATCGTACAAAAAACTCTTTTGGGAAATAACATATCCAAACACTGGAAACAATGATCCCTCCCTTATCAACAATTGCTTGTGTGATTAATGATTTTGAAACAGACTCCAGTTTAACACATTACTCAGGGTTTTGTGGTTTACTTATCAAACTTCACTCAATACTATGATTATTTTGTATTATTTGGTAATGTATTGAGTAATATGATTGTTTTTTATAAAGTCCATATAAAGTTAAAGTTTTATTTCTGATGTCAAGAAAATAATATTGACATCAGAAATAAAATGTATTACTGTAAATATATGTTTTGTAAATAGATATACAATCCTATATAATAAATAGGTAATATGCAAATTGACACTCACACCCTCACATCACAAGATGGCCACCCCACATCGTCACAAGATGGCCACCCTCACATTGTCACAAGATGGCTGGCAGGGGAGGGCAGTTGGGGGTGACCAGGACTGCAGGGGAGCAGTTAGGTGTCAATCAGGTCAGCGGTTAGGGGGTGATCAGGCTGGCATGCAGAGTGGTTAGGGGCAATCAGTCAGGCAGGCAGGTGAGCAGTTGGGAGCCAGCAGTCCCGGATTGTGAGAGGTATGTCCTAGATTGGAGAGGGTGCAGGCTAGGCTGAGGGACACCCCCCCATGCACAAATTTTGTGCATTGGGCCTCTAGTTAGATTATAAGATACTTGGCTAAGTTACTAGAAAATATTCTCCTTTCTGCTTTTTATCTTTGAACAAATAAACATCACTTTAGTCATTTAGCAACTTAAATTTTAAATCTGGAAGATTAAAATATAATGTTATTACTACTAGATGAACTAGCACCTTGCTACCATAAGTGTAATCTATGGACCAGCCACATTGGCATCATGTTGGAGTTTGTTAGAAATGTAGACTCTTAAGTCCCCCAAATTCAAGAATATTGAAATCATACCAAGCATCTTCTCAGACCACAATGGCATAATATTAGAAATAAACTACAATAAAAACAACCCAAAATACTCAAACACTTGGAAGCTGAATAGCATGTTATTAAATATTGATTGGGTTACCAATGACATCAAAGAAGAAATTAAAAACATCCTGGACACTAATGACAATGAAAACACAACAATCCAAAACCTATGGGACACAATGAAAGCAGTCCTGAGAGGGAAGTTTATAGCTCTACAGGCCTATCTCAAAAAACAAGAAAAAGTGGTAGTAAATCATCTAACTCTACATCTCAAAGAATTAAAAAGAGAGCAACAAGAAAAGCCCAGAGTGAGCAGAAGGAAGGAGATAATAAAGATTAGAGCAGAAATAAATGACATAGAGACCAAAAAAACAGTACATAAAATCAATGAAACCAAGATCTGGTTCTTTGAAAGGATGAACAAGATTGATGAACCTCTAGCCAGGCTCACCAAGAAGCAAAGAGAGAGGACCCAAATAAACAAAATCAGAAACGATAGAGGCGAAATAACAACAGACCAACAGTCCCTACAAATGATTGTTAAAAAATACTATGGACAACTCTACTCCAACAAACTAGACATCCTGGAGGAAATGGAGAAATGGAC